>NC_061104.1:48528469-48540969 GCF_015104395.2 Macrobrachium nipponense | reverse complement strand
TCAGGATATTTTAAAGACGAAAGTTGCTTGCGAATTAGTTCAAATTCTTTTTCCAGGAATTCTGGGAACAAATTCGTAAGGCTCTTAAGAACAAGTTACTAGCTACACCTATTTTGATAGAAATGTCATGATAGCTAAAGTAGTGAATGTATGAAAGTGAGAACGTTGGTTTTCTGTATATGGTAAATTTGTATTCTGTCGTATCTCTGATTATTAAAACATCAAGAAAAGGAATTTTGTTGTCTGTTTCCCATTCAACTTTAAATTTGATGCTGGGCACTAATGTGTTTAATTTCGAGAGGAATTCATTGAAATTGCCCCACCTATTATCCCAAAATGTTAGGATATCATCCACGTATCTCATCCACAGCATGTTTTGGGTTTTATTGCATTTATTACTGTAGTTTCAAAGTATTCATGTACAGATTGGCTAGAACAGGACTAAATAGGATACCCATACTACACCCGAATTTTTGCTTGTAGAATGATTCCCCGAATGAAAAATACGTTATTAGATGCACATAATTCAACTAGCTTTATTATTTTGTCAAGCGCCCAATGGGAAATGATCTGAATAGGGGGATAATTTTAACCCTTTAAAAAACTGAAGAAACGTCCTGTACTGGTACTTTAGTGAACAAGGAATCTACTCAAGGCTTAAAAGTTTATGTTGTGAAGTGGTATATGTGCTTCTCTGAATTTGTGACAAAAATCTTCCGAATGTTTAATGTGACTGGGAGACAAAAAATGTGCCTAAAAAGGGGAAAGGAGGCCAGCTAACCATTTAGAAATTTTGTAATTGAAAGCACCGGCACATGAAACGATGGGTCTGAATGGAAGATTGTCTTTGTGAGTTTTGGGAAGGCCATAAAAATAGGGTAATTTAGGATTAATTACTTTAAATTTCTCTAATAGTTTCAATACTCTTTTGTCTTTGCCAATTAATCTTACTTTCCGAAAAAATTCTGTGGGAACGTTTTGGAGGGGATTTTTCGTCAGTTTTTCGTATGTGTTTGTGTCACAGAATTTTTTTCGGAAAGTAAGATTAATTGGCAAAGACAAAAAGAGTATTGAACTATTAGAGAAATTTAAAGTAATTAATCCTAAATTACCCTATTTTTATGGCCTTCCCAAAACTCACAAAGACAATCTTCCATTCAGAACCCAATCGGCCTTAATAAAAAGAGAGGCAGTAATGAACATCTCAAAAGGAGGATGGATTTCGGACACGATCGACAACGTCTTCATTCAACCAACCCTTAAGAAGATTAGAGGAAGATTATCAGCGGGGGTGACTTAAAATGGCTTGTTTGTGGATGGACCTCTTGGTATAAATACCACCTTTTCTGTGAACTTTTCTCATTCATCTACCTGAAGAGGGAGACAGCAGTCTCTGAAATATAGTACTTTTTCTCTATTTTGGTGTTTTTAGGGCTCCTTTTATTAGATGGAACTCTGTTGTTACAGAACATTTATACCAGTCATATATATATATATATATATATAATATATATATATATATATATATATATATATATATATATATATATATATATATATTATATGTGGAATGCTGAAGATGTCAAATAGAAAAGCTGCAAAAGTTGAAAAATGTTAAAAGGTTATCTTGTCTATGTACATAAAAAGATTTTTTTTTTTATTATTCTTCCAAAACAACACGAAATTTTGTAATTGAAAGCACCGGCACATGAAACGATGGGTCTGAATGGAAGATTGTCTTTGTGAGTTTTGCGAAGGCCATAAAAAATAGGGTAATTTAGGATTAATTACTTTAAATTTCTCTAATAGTTTCAATACTCTTTTGTCTTTGCCAATTAATCTTACTTTCCGAAAAAAACAAAAAAATTCTGTGGGAACGTTTTGGAGGGGATTTTTCGTCAGTTTTTTCGTATGTGTTTGTGTCACAGAATTTTTTCGGAAAGTAAGATTAATTGGCAAAGACAAAAAGAGTATTTGAACTATTAGAGAAATTTAAAGGTAATTAATCCTAAATTACCCTATTTTTATGGCCTTCCCAAAACTCACAAAGACAATCTTCCATTCAGACCATCGTTTCATGTGCCGGTGCTTTCAATTACAAAATTTCTAAATGGTTAGCTGGCCTCCTTTCCCCTTTTTTTTAGGCACATTTTCTCCCAGTCACATTAAACATTCGGAAGATTTTTGTCACAAATTCAGAGAAGCACATATACCACTTCACACATAAAACTTTTAAGCCTTGATGTAGATTCCTTGTTCACTAAAGTACCAGTACAGGACGTTCTTCAGTTTTTAAGGGTAAAATTATCCCCCTATTCAGATCATTTCCCATTGGCGCTTGACAAAATAATAAAGCTAGTTGAATTATGTGCATCTATAACGTATTTTCATTCGGGGAATCATTCTACAAGCAAAAATTTCGGGTGGTAGTATGGGTAGTCCTTTAAGTCCTGTTCTAGCCAATCTGTTACATGGAATACTTTGAAACTACAGTAATAAATGCAATAAAACCAAAAACATCTGCTGTGGATGAGATACGTGGATGATATCCTAACATTTTGGTTATAAGGAATAGGTGGGGCAATTTCAATGATTCCTCTCGAAATTAAACACATTAGTGCCCAGCATCAAATTTAAAGTTGAATGGGAAACAGACAACAAAATTCCTTTTCTTGATGTTTTAATAATCAGAGATACGACAGAATACAAATTTACCATACAGAAAACCAACGTTCTCACCTTTCATACATTCACTACTTTAGCTATCATGACATTTCTATCAAAATAGGTGTAGCTAGTAACTTGTTCTTAAGAGCCTTACGAATTTGTTCCCCAGAATTCCTGGAAAAAGAATTTGAACTAATTCGCAAGCACTTTCGTCTTTCAAAAATATCCTGACCATATAATTGAGAAAGCAATTCACAAAGCTAACGTAATTTTCTTTTCCTACCGACCCCCTAAAGACAAGACCAGAGATACACCCAACAATAAAATAATAATTCCCACCCCACCTGGACACGATTAAGAGAATAACCAACCCCCTCGGAAAATCGAACCCTTTTGTATTTACTTACCCAAACACCTTAGCCAAATCCCTGATTAACGTCCAACAAAAGACATCTCCCCAAAGACTCTGGGTATACGAAATCCCATGCCAGGACTGTGACCAATCTTACATCGGATTTACAGGTAAAGTCCCTTCCCCAGAGATTAATACAACACAAACGGTCAGTTAGGTATGGACAACAGAACTCGGCTATTTTCAACCATATAAATGAAAACATAACCATAGAATAAACTGGAATTTGTCACGTGTAATTTATAGCAGCAACTGCCGGTACAAGAGTCAAATGATGGAATCGGCCTTAATAAAAGAGAGGCAGGTAATGAACATCTCAAAAGGAGGATGGATTTCGGACACGATCGACAACGTCTTCATTCAACCAACCCTTAAGAAGATTAGAGGAAGATTATCAGCGGGGGTGACTTAAAATGGCTTGTTTGTGGATGGACCTCTTGGTATAAATACCACCTTTTCTGTGAACTTTTCTCATTCATCTACCTGAAGAGGGAGACAGCAGTCTCTGAAATATAGTACTTTTTCTCTATTTGGTGTTTTTATGGGCTCCTTTTATTAGATGGAACTCTGTTGTTACAGAACATTTATACCAGTCATATATATATATATATATATATAATATATATATATATATATATATATATATATATATATATATATATATATATATATATATATATACTATTATATATGGAATGCTGAAGATGTCAAATAGAAAAAGCTGCAAAAGTTGAAAAATGTTAAAAGGTTATCTTGTCTATGTACATAAAAGATTTTTTTTTTTGATTATTCTTCCAAAACAAACAGAAATGAAGATACGGTCAATAGATAAAAAGGTAGACAGTGTGAGTGAGTGTGTGTGCGTGTGTGTGCGTGTGTGTGTGTGTGTGTGGGGTGGGGGGGGTGGTGTGGGGGGGGGGGGGGGGGGGGGGGGGGGGGGGGGGGCATTTGGGCATTAGCACTAGCCCCTAACATGTTTATGTAATATATAAAACTCTGAATGAACGGATCTTCATCCCACGCCACAAAAACCCCGTAATCTAATTACCAGAGCTTTAATCAGTCCACCAAACCGTTCACCCGAAAGCAACGGAGAGGAGGCGCTAACCTATATGGCATAATTATTTCATCATCTTTTTTGAAGTTATATTGTTTTCAGAGGACAGATTCTCTACACAACGCTTTTTTTTCCTTTTTAAGAAGGAGGTCTGATCTTTGTTTAGGCGATTATTTTTTCAAGGGACAGATGCTATTATTATTATTATTTATTTTATTTTTGCGTTTTTTTCTATCACAGTCCTCCAATTCGACTGGGTGGTATTTATATGTGGGGTTCCGGGCTGCATTTCCCAAGTCTGGAAGAGTTTAGGGATGGGGAAAATTAGGACAATCAAAGCACGTGGAGCGGACCATGACGTCACATGCCACGCCTTTAAGCTACACTCGGTCTCATAGCCATTACTGCGCTGGTCATAATGCCGAAGAAAAACTTCCCCATTTCACAATGTACGGCTTGGATGACCTATACATTTGAGTCTGAGATATATAAACATAATGCAACACTTATTCAATAAACAATATATTCTTCAAATGAGATACACCGTGAAATATATTAAGTGTTATTGGCTTCTCCCTCTTGGTAATAGTGCTCAGTGCATCTTAATTCCTGCTCGCAAAGTCGATATTTACTGCATAAATAATATTTTCATTTCGAGTTACTAAATTATATACCTGAAAATGCGTGTTTAATGCCATATAGAAAGAGTTGCGATAACACCATGGGATGAATAAAAAATATACAAGATGGATAAAATTGATGGTATGGGTAAAAATGATGGTATAGACCCGTCATTAGCACTACAGACTACTGTCAGGAGGCCAAGAACTTTGCGGCACTTCGACTCCCATCAAGAATCTTGGCCTTTGAAGGTGGACTTATTTTAAAAGCATGGAGCATGGAACGTTTTTCAGGCGTTACTGCCTGTTGTTTCAGGCTATAAAACGGTATATGTACAGAACTAAAATAATAATTGCAATATGCTTAAAAGAAATTGGAGGATACAGTTTGATGACAAATTTTGCACCCCGTATGGAGATAGCGCCGTCATTACACCTCATTCGGCGCCTAGCTGCTAGTACTTTCATTCATTTTACTGTTACCTCTGTTCATATTCTCTTTCTTCCATCTTATTGTCCACTCTCCCCTAACAATTGCTTCATAGTGCAAGTGCTTTGAGGTTTTCTTCCTAACACCTTTCAAACCAAACCTTTTACTGTCAACTTCCGTTTTCTTTCAGCGCTGAATGGCCTCAGTTGCCACCCCAGTGCTTGGACTTGATTTAAGACACACATTTGTCCATTGAGTGTGAGCGTGGATGAAAATAGTAGTGTACTCATATACTACCGTTATCCCTGGCTTTAATTAATACATGTTGAATATTTGCATAAGCTTTTCTGTTGAGAGAGTTGGATAATAAGTGTCATCCATATTTACTTTAAATTTACGCATCAATTCTGCTCCAGTTCAGCTTAGTAAAAAGTCTACTGTAACTCCGTAAATTGGTAGTATTCTGTACTCCTATAATTGCTAAAAGTATTACATACTAATGAAATACTCATTTTGATTCTATGCACTCAATGAATGACAAGTACGAAAGGTTTGCTAAGAATATTAAATCAAATAATCGGAGTTTTCTTTGTACACGATGAAGTTTAAGCAAAAATCGCGTGAAGGCTTGCTAAAAATATTCAATACTGAATTATATTATCACTTTTGATTTGTTAGTACACAATGTATGAAAAGTAAAAATCAAAAACAAAAAATTTTTAATAAAAACTTTTTATATATTCGTGCACAATGAATGACAAGGACCAATCAGGTAAGGACATCTGAAAGGTTTTATGAAAACTGAATCCACCTCAAAAAGGCAATTTTTTACTACAGCTTATCAAGTGCACCTTGGAAAACAACTGTATTCTGATTAGCTAATGACAGGATAAGTTTGTCACGTAACTATATTTGGTTACAGTAGAGTAACTTAGATCACCGCAGGTTTCCTTAAAGGCACATTAGCTCTGAAATAACTTAATGAATGAAGCTGAAACTGTGTCCTGTAAATAGTAGGGCCTACATTAGTCTGCTTCCTGTTTCATGGCCTAGTAATGATCAGTATATTGCTTTTATAAAATGTCCAATAATGTGCATTCCTACGAAATAGCATATGTAGTACATAGAAATCCGTAGTGTAAGCCTACTCCCTCTCTCTATCTTCCCCTACAAACAGGTTAGATACCATCATTTTTACCATCTTGTATATGTTTGATTCATCCCATGAGTTATCGCAACTCTTTATAAACGTCTTCAAACATGCATTTTCATGTATATAATTTAGAAATTCGCGATGTGAAAATATTATTTACAAGAGGGAGAAGCCAATAACGCATAATATATTTCACGGTGTATCTCATTTGAAGGATACATTGTTGTTAAATTAGTGATGCATTATGTTTAGATATATCTGACTACAATGTATATGTCATACAAGCCGTAAACTGTGAAATTGAGAGGAAAGTATTTCTTCGGCATCGTGACTGGCGGCAGTAATGGATATAGGACTGAGGAGGGAGCTAAAAGGCGTGGCTTGTGACGGCATGGATCAGCTCCAAGCGCTTTGATTGGTCCTAATTTTTCCCATCCCTAAACTCTTCCATACTTGGGAAATATGCGTCCCGAGCTGCATCCTGTCTCCTTAAGAGTCCATCATCACTTTTCTTACTATGTGCGCCGTTTCTAGGAGCACACTCTTCTGCAAGAGTCCTGAAGCTACGTTCAGCCTCTAGTTTTTCCAGATTCCTTTTCAGGGATCTTGGGATCGTGGCCTAGTGTTCCTATGATTATGGGTACAATTTTCCCACTGGCATATCCCATATCCTTCTTATTTCTATTTTCAGGTCTTGATACTTAATAATAATAATAATAATAATAATAATAATAATAATAATAATAATAATAATAATAATAATTATTATTATTATTATTATTATTATTATTATTATTATTATTATTATTAACACAGGCCATTGTAGATTTACCTTCGAATAGCTTTTCATAAGTACCATTATTAACTTACAATTGTAGATGTTCCGTGATTTGTCTGCTGCTATTCCGGGTGAAATGATTTTCTTTGATTTGATTTATACAGATTTTTGGCATTATGCCAAGCACTGGGGCAACTAGGACCATTCAGCGCTGAAACAGAAATTGACAGTGAAAGGTTTGAAAGGTGTATCAGGAGGAAAACCACAGAGCATTTGCACTATGAAACAATGTTAGGAGAGGGGGGTGGACAGTAAGATGGAAGAAAAGAGAATATGAACGGAGGTACAGTAAAAGGAATGAAAGTAATTGTAGCTAGGGGTCGATGGGACGCTGCAAAGACCCTTAAGTAATGCTTACATTGCACCGAAATGATTTTATTAATAAATATTTCCATCTGTTAATGCAACTATATCAATCAACCAATACCTTTCCATAGGCTATTCTGTAACAACAGATCTTGTCTGTCAGTCTGGTCTGGCTACCAAATACAATTACTACAACTAATAACAGTGCTACTGTTATTCAATGCTGCTTATAATCAACACCATCATTTGGTTGAAAATCATCAAAGACACAATTTGTTCAATGATTCATAAGGACGAGGAACGTCTGGCAATAAAAGTTGTAAAATAATACGCTAGACATTACTTAAATAAACAAGTGGGAAAGGGCATTCACATTGTGCAAAAATATATCGCATATGAAACAGTTAAAAAAGGGAAAAAAAAAGAAAAAAAAAAAAAAGGGCAGGAAAGAGGTGGGAGCAAAAAACCATTCTATTACCAGCCGGATCAATTAAAAAGATTTAACTGCAAATTTCCTACTTACAAATATAGTTTTTTTACCTTACATGAACAATTGAATAAAAAGGGAAGCATCTATTCGGCCTACTCCCCCCCCCCCCCCCCACCCCCCCCCACCCACCCATCCCCACCCCAGGCCACTTTCTAATCCCCAAAAAACTTTTCAAATATTAAAAACAAAAAAATCTAACGATTATTAAATAAATAAATAAAAATAACAGAAAGAGAGGGAATTAGAAAGAGAATGGGCATAAATTTTCTTTCCGTTTCTCCAGTGGATCAATCAAGCGTCTTCTTGTGCTTAACTAGAGACACTGCAAATAACTTTAAATCAATGACTACAGTGCACCTCATGAGTGCACTGACGGCACTAACCCCCAAACGGGAACTTCATTGGAGATGAAGGAGTGAAAAGGGCCTAGACGTATACTGTTATGGGCGGCAAAGGGTAGACTGACGTCATAAAGTGAGGGAGGATTTGAAGAAGAAGGGTTTAGTGTAGGAATGAGCTTACGACATAAACAGCTGGAGAATGCATACCAAGGCAACCGACCCCTTAACTTATGGATACCAGTTTGGAAGAAGAAGGCCCAGTAGTGGGGTAGTGTAGTCAGTGTAGTCAGTGGGCCTCATGCGGCGCACTGTAGGCTTTACTTAAGGTCTTCGTAGCATGCCTTCGGCCCCTAGCTGAAACCAGTTTTGCTCCTTTTACTGTAGCTCCTTTCATATTCTCTTTCTTCGCCTTACTTACTCCATCCTCTCCTAACATTTGAGTCGTAGCGCAACTGCTTTGAGGTTTTCCTCCTGTTACACCTTTCAAACCTTTTACTGTCAATTTCCATTTCAGCACTGAATGACCTCATAGGTCCCAGTGCTTGCCAATTGGCATAAATTCTATATTCAACTCAACTCAAGAAGAAGAAGAAGAAGAGAAGTAAATATACTAATATCTTCGCTATCACCTTCGTCTTCCCCCATCCAATCTTCCAAAAGTAAAAGAGACGAAAGTTAAAAAGAAACAAAGGAGAAACAGGGAACTGTAAGAAATCCCACAAAGATGAGAATATTGGATGGGAATAACATTATGCAAATGAGAGAGAGAGAGAGAGAGAGAAGCAGCGAGCTCTCGCAAACAAGACATCGGGAATCTCGGGAATGGGCAGACCGTAGGAATCGGTTAAGGGTCATCAAAAGGGCGGGAATTCGTCAAAACAAGAGAACAGGGAAAGAATTTGCATGAATGAGGAAGAAGCTGTTGCTCTTCTTGTTTTTAGATTAAGTTGGTCTATCTATCTGTTGTATTTAGTATGTGCGTATAAATATATATATATATATATATAATATATATATACTATATATACATATATATTTATATATTATATATATATATATATTTTATACATATGTGTATTCACACCACAAACCTTTTATTTATATATGTGTATATAAATAATGCACAAAGGGAAAATTCTAAAAAGGTTGTAAATGCTGACCGGTTTCTGCTATAGCCAAGCCATATATATATATATATATATATATATATATATATATATATATATATATATATATATATATATTATACCTATCCCTTATATATATATATATATATATATATATATATATATATATATATAATATATAATATATATTATATATATATATATAATGAAACCGTTGTGAAAACCAAAATCCTAAATTTTATACATTGGAAAGAAATCAGATCACCTCTGGAACCACAATTTTAAACAAATGTATATTCGTCCAAAATACATAAGTTTGGTTTTTTAAAAAACTTTAAAAAAAACGAATGTACATCGACAAGAAAACTGAAGATCAGTTTTTCATTAGCTTTCGTTCATCCAATTCCCATTTGTTTTTTGTTTTTACTGAAAAGACATAATACGTTAAATTTACTCTAGAATATGAAAATATACTGCAAATTATATCATATGAGTTAAAATCTGCAAAACAAAACCGTTCAGATACTTTAAAAAAACACGATATATGTCCGAAGTAATTGGAATATCTCAGATGGATTCGTTCATAGAGATCTGGTAGATAGAATGTGAATTTCTGATTTTAGTATTATGGTATCATGACGACAATAATTACTCGTTTTGCTTCATGAACGGAGAAATATTGCCCCATCGTAAGTAGTGCCAATCCATTTTATTTTAGTTTCTACAAACTTATGTTTGTATTCTAGAGGATTAAAGTTAGCTGACGTCAATGGCGCTCAATGATGCGACGGCTCAGGGAGGTTGAACAAATCTAGTTGCATCCGCAAGAGCGTTTTCTATGATGTGAGGAGGAGCCCTAGAACTCCGAGCGGGAAAGCGCAGTCACTGGATATTGGCTAACGTAACGGATTTCACACTTTGATTACTTTGACGTTGACGGGGTGGATCGAATGCTAGTTGCTGTTTACAAAGCTACTGTCTTTAAAACATAAATCTTAATCAAGGTTAAAGTAGCATGTCAGCTCAAAGGTTTTCTGGCTATATGCTCCCATTACAGAGCAGTTCGTAGTAGCCTACAGCCCTACACGACTGCATTTCTTTGCTGCGAGGCTGAAAGACTGCCACGATATAAAACTTTAATTACCTATGCAATACATATTGAGTTATTTGTTGGTAATAAATATTTTTTAATTAACACAAAGTCAAGAGACTATATCAAGAGAGCAAGACTGACCGCATTCTGTGTCTAACATTTTCCACGTCTGTTTATAATCTTTGAATGCTACGGCAACTGTCGAATGTAAAAAAGATTAGGGTAAAATAATTCTTAGAGAATTAACTTGAATATTATGATCCTTCAAATTTTATCTAGCATAGTGCAGCACGACCTTGGCAGTCATATCATATCGCGCAAGCATAGGCCTATATCGATAGAGATACTTAACTTTTTCATTATATTTTTCTTTTTTTTTTTTTTTTGTTTTTTTCTGCCTTTCCCCCGTCACAAGTCCGTCACCAGTATTCTCTCTCTCTCTCTCTCTCTCTCTCTCTCTCTCTCTCTCTCTCTCTCTCTCTCTCCACTTCTAAAACATACTTTAAAAATATATATATTACCACACAATCTCCCAAAGAAAAATATTATGAAATTAAGTAGTTATAAATAGACAAGCTGTCACATGAGCAAATTTTGCCCTCTCTCTCTCTCTCTCTCTCTCTCTCTCTCTCTCTCTCTCTCTCTCTCTCAGCTTTAAAAACACATTTGAAAAAATATTATTACCCAATCTCTCAAAGTAAATATAATGAATTAAGTATCTCTTATACATAGGCCTAATGCATGCTCTCCTCTCTCTCTCTCTCTCTCTCTCCTCTCTCTCTCTCCCCCCACTTTTGAAACATTTGAAAAAATATTATCACTTAATCTCTCAAAGTAAATATAATGAATTAAGTATCTCTATCGATAGGCCTATGCTTGCGCGCGCTCTCTCTATCGTCATATTTCATCCTTTACTGTATTGTTCCTCCCGATTTCCACAAGTACTGCCCAAATTTTAAAACCCTTCCTCTCATTGTTAAGATCCGTCTTCAATTACGTATGAATTTAACGTGTTTAGTGTCAAATATTACTTATAAATAAGGATTCACAGTAGGTTTTAAAAAAAGGATGATCGATATTCTACCCATCACTGACGTTACCAAACCAACATTAACGAATAATATAGAGCCTGTTTCTACATTCAAGTATAAATGATTATAGGACCTCAAGAATCTTTATGATGTAAAGTTAATGCAAATCTAGAAAGCAACAATCGTTACGATTTTGAAGCTCCGCCCCATTTCAAGAGTTGCCAGGTGGGGCATTATTGAATAATGTATGTCCGAAGATTTAAAAAAACTGTATCTTAACTTTCCTTGCCGAGTGTACATAATAATACGGGGGAACATACTTGGATGTCTTAGGTGGTTCTCAGTTATACAACCAAGACAAAACAGAGGCAACCGCTAGTATGAAATATCCTTGTTAATGATACAAATGAAACTGAATGCCGCTGCCTTTCGTGAGGAGGTAGCTTCGGTTTGAGGGTAAATAAATTATTCAGTCGCGTTGAGACGGGGTAGATACTAGGTCAAGGTTGAGAACAAGGAGTTTTTTTCCAATTTTCATTCATTTATTTATGCCATTTTTTTTTTTTCCTGGGGGGGGGGGGGGGGGGGGGGAGGGGGGGGGGGCGGGGGGGGGGGGGGGACACGTCAAAAACATGCTCCGAAGTTTCTACGGCGCAATCGACTTTTCTCTACAGCGTAATAATGCTGTATGAAAGTCCCCCCCGCGACCCATGAAACTTTCAGCCACGGCCCGGTGGCGGCCTGTGTTCTTGGCACCTATGGCGATGCCAGACGCACGATCATGACTAACTTTAACCTTAAATAAAATCAAAGTTTAAAATCAAAGTGTGCCTGGGCTAGAGGGCTGCAATTTGGTATGTTTGATGATTGGAGGGTGGATGATCGACATACTAATTTGCAGCCCTCTAGCCTCAGTAGTTTTGAAGATCTGAGGG
>NC_061104.1:48520969-48523469 GCF_015104395.2 Macrobrachium nipponense | reverse complement strand
CTTAACCAAAGAATGTGTATGATATGGTTCAGATTGAGGAGTAAGAATAGTGGCAGAGAACAGTAAATGGTGACCAGCGTCTACTGGTGTCAAGGTTAAAGCCGTGGGGTTTTAGCAACCTTAAAGCTGTGGGGTTAGCAACCTCATCCCAATAGAACCACTGAGAGGCTGTAGGGCTATATAGACCTATCTGATGGCACCTCTTTTTAAAAGTGGCCCTTAACCTATAGGAAACTTGTAAGATGTGGAGAGAGAGAGAGAGAGAGAGAGAGAGACGAGAGAGAGAGGTGGTCAGGCTCATGGGAAGAGGGCCGCTCTAAGTCCATCCCCCAACCCCCAAACCCCCCAACCCCCCAAAAAGGGGGAGAACTAAGCAACAGCAACAGCAAAAGCAGCAGCAGCGGCAGTATAGCAAAGCCGGGAGAGAGGGCCCTTGGGAAATCTCGTCAGCGCGTTGCCTCCTGAGTCGGGGGGGCGCGTTTATGGTGGAAGGAGAGGGCCAAACTGCAGGCGAGGGTCAGTACCCAGTACCTCCCACGACAGTGTGCCAGTGGCACCCAACGGCGGGGGAGTGGCAGTTTCCGTCATTCATTCAATCGGGGGGAATCGTGTTTCAGCTTTGATATCCGAGGCTCGTGTTTATACGGGCGAGAGGAAGTTGGTGGGAGAGGTAGGGGGGGGAGGGGAGGGGAGGGAGAGTGGAAGGGGGAGAGGGGATGGGAAGGGGAAGGGGAGGGGGAGGGGGATGTGGGAGAGAGAAAGGGGTAGGAAGGATGAGGAAAGAGAGCGAAGGAAGGTAGAGGAGGGTAGTGAGAGATGGAGATGAGAGGGAGGGTAGGGGGAGGGGGAAGGGGGGGTAGGAGGGGGATATATGAGAGAAGGCGAGGGCAATGGCTGATGGACCGAAGGACCTCAAGAGCTGGTGAGAGTTTGGGGGGGGGAAAGGATCCTGGAGGGGGGGGGGTGAATCCTTCTTGATTGGGTCCTTCCTCCAGGCCCAAAATTCATCCTTCACACCCTCCTCACTATTCCTCCACCCCGTCCCCCTCCATATCTCCCCCACCACTACTCTTTGCTCTTCATCACGTCTAGGCCCTCATCCTTTTACTGTTTTGCTGTATTCTATTTGTTATCCTTTTTTTTTTTCTTTTTTCTCTTTGTTTGCGTCTTGTTAGATGCCTGTCGTCCTACTTTCTGTAATCCGATGATTTTTATAATTTTACTCTACAATGATGAGGTTAAGTTTTTCCATTCGTCTGTCCTTCAATCACGGCCAAACCGCTGGTGCCATGGGCATGAAACTTGGCAGGGTTATAGTGGGGACCCCTAGGATGATATAATGGGGTTTCATCCTACCTCCCCCCCCCCCCCCCGACGTGGGTGGGGGTAGGGGTGAGAAGGAATTCCCTGAAATGGGCTGGTAATGAATGGGGCTGGTTATGACCGTAGACTTAGTACTTTACGAATTTATCATGCATAATTGCCGTATACATATGACTTATCGATAAGGTAAACATTAATGACATAATATTTAGAAAAAATACTAGTGAGTCACTTATACGAAGCAGCAGATGAATACGATTTTGGTACAGATTGGTAAATTGCTAATTAATAAAATTTAAAGTTGCCTAATGGATTAAGCAGTTAATAAACATGAGGATAAGGGAATAACAGAAAGATTAAATAAAACAATAAAAATATATATAAATAAATCACTAAATAAAAGAAGAATACTGTCATGTTGCTTTGACTAAGTCTTCAAAACATTGATCAAACCATTTATTACTTAAAGACCATAACAAATCTTCACGTTCACTCTCCCAAAAACAGCTTTTGTTAGTGAGGTAATAGTAATAATAATTATTATTATATATTATTATTATGTTATTATTATTATTATTATATTATTATACATCATTATTATAAAAAAAATACACATAGTATACTGAGTCTGAAAGGGAGGAACAAATCCACACTTATGTAAGGGTAAAATATATTAAAAATTAATCTATACAAAGAGCGTTTGAACGAACTATTATCTTTGTCAGTTAATTAATATAATAATAATAACGTTCAAGCGCACTGGATAAATATAAATGGTATAGCTTTCTTCTTACCGACGCCCATATGCAAAGGATGCGAGATATTAGGACGAACAGAATATAGAATAGAATACAGGCCAAGAGCGGGAAACCTCATGAGGTCATTCAGCGCTGAAACGAAAATTGACAGTGAAAAAGTTTGAAAGCAGTTACTTACTTTGCAATTTTCTGTAGATTAAATACTTCTCTTGCCAATGATAACACGACCTTTTCCTGTTATTTCAGATGACCCACTGCATAAAAAAACTCAAACGAGTGGAACAGCATTAGCAACAGAAATATTCAAATTACAATCCACTTAATGTTTCATTTACTAAAATAACAGCATCTTCAAACGGCGTATGATTAATCTTGCCTTCCTTGGTTTGTATAGTGTTTTTACGTTGCATGGAACTAGT
>NC_061104.1:48493469-48510969 GCF_015104395.2 Macrobrachium nipponense | reverse complement strand
ATCAATCTCCTACCAAACACTTCATAATTATTGTAAGTTTTTTTTTCTGTGAATCGGGTGGGGTTTAACTTTCTACTCTCTGAAATGTTCGCATGTCTAGGAGACGTGACATTTCTGTAAGAAAGTCTAGTATAAAAAAAGTCTAGTATCAAAATGCTAACTGCTATTCTCCTTCATATGGATGATAGATTATAAGTGGATAATAAAGTGGGATATTAAGCTGAAACTACACAAAACTCATACGTTGAATATCAGCTCCTCTACTTCCACAAGTACCAACATTCCTTATGCATAGGTAACACATTTCCAATTATCTTAAAACACTTGATATATTTCGTCTAAATATTATTATTTCAGTAGATGAAACTTATTCACAGTATGTGTGCTTGTTCCATGATGTGTGCTTGTTCCATGTTAATAGGTTTCATCTACTGACATAATAATAATAATAATAATAATAATAATAATAATAATAATAATAATAATAATAATAATAATAATAATAATAAAATGAAGGTAGAGACCCTCTCTCAAACATGTTTTGTTAAAGAGGTTGGCAGTATCAGTGGGAATTGATTTTGTATATGGTCTTTTCTTTAGTTCTTATTATTATTCTCTTCTCATCAGGGCTGAATTTTATTTGCTAATAGCTGGCGATGTTCATATTCTGGTTAAGGAAATGTCTTCTAAAAATAAAAATATCAATTTATTTACATGATAACTAAAAGTGGCGTATGGTCGCCGTAGAGTTTACAAATTGTAGTCTGGAGTTGTCTAAAGCGTAGTGTAATTCAAACGTTTCCAACCGTATCTTCGGTTCACTTTCAAGGAAGGGTGAGCTTGAACTGATTGGAATGGGGTCGTTAGGCGGTATTACCCAGAACATGAACATCGACCAGCTATTAGCAAAATATCAGCCCTGGATGAGAAGAAAGCAATAAAAAGAATTGAAAAGACCATATATAAAATCAATTCCACTGTTGCTGCCATCCCCTCTTTAACAAAACATAATAATAATAATAATAATAATAATAATAATAATAATAATAATAATAAATAATAATAATAATAAGCACGATTCCAAGATCCCTGAAAAAGAAACCTGGAAAAAGTAGAGGCTGAAGTAGCTCCAGGACTCATGCAAAAGAGTGTGCTTCTGGAAACAGCGCACATGGTAAGAAAAGTGATAGACTCCAAAGGAGGCAGGATAGCAACCCGGAGGAACCCCACACTGTAAAATACCACTCAGTCGAATCGGACGACTGTGATAGACCAAAATAATAATAATAATAATAATAATAATAATAATAATAACACTAGGCACGATTCCAAGATCCCTGAAAAGGAATCTGGAAAAACCAGAGGCTGAAGTACCTCCAGGACTCATGCAGAAGAGTGTGATCCTAGAAACGGCGCACATAGTAAGAAAAGTGATGGACTCCTAAGGAGGCAGGAAGCAACCCGGAACCCCACACTGTAAATACCACCCAGTCGAATTGGTGGATTGTGATAAACAAAGAAAAAAAAAAAATAATACTTTAGAGATCAAATATTCTCTTTCGCTGTACCTCAGCAGTGTATAGCCACCTTCAAAAAGCAAGTGTATAGCCAAACCCCTTCCAAAAAGAAGTTATAGTTCTAATTCTTGACGACTTTGGAGTCGTTGATGTTGATGGCGCATGCTTCAAAAAGTGCTGGTGAATACTGCTCTCCTACGTCAATAACAGCTGTATCTGTAACTCAAGTCATTTTTAACAGTGGCTGGTACTACCAGCGGTCGTTAGACATTCCCTTGTGTGTAGAAAAATGCTGCCTGACCAAAGGATTTACTTTTATTTCTAATTATTGTCCCGTTCTGAATAACACTGAGCAACAATTCTGAATGAGATGAAACAGGGGGGAAAACAAAGATAAAAAATAAAATAATTACTTAATTTTGTTTTTTCAAATATAAGATACAGGATTCAACTAAAAGTATACTGATGAAACAATTTGGAAAAATGAACCAAATTGCATGAGTCCATTAGATGTATGAATGAAATAAATACAGAGATAATGAATTAAACCTTTTGAAGAAAATAAGACACAGGAAAGAAGAACACAGTAATGGTATCTAGCATCTACAAATGTTAAGTGGAATTAGCCCAGCTGAATGAAATCAAGAAGAAGAATAAGAAGAAGAAGAAGAAGAAGAGGAAGAAGAAACAGTAAACAAAGAAGAGCAACAATGACGTCATCCAGTGGCCAGACGTATTAACAATCAGAAGATGGGCTGAAGGGGGGGGGGGGGGGATTAGGGGGGGAGGGGGGGGGGGGGGGATTAGTTGGGAGGGGGGGATTAGTTGGAGGGTGAGAGAGCTGCGGTAGTCTCGACCCAAAGAACCAATTGGAGTAATGACCCCTCATTATCGACTCCGTTCCAGGTCCTTTGGCGTCTTCCAGAATAAGCGATGAATGAGCGGCGGCGGCGGGGAAGGGGGAGGAGGAGAGAGGTGGAAGGGAAAGAGGGAGGAAAAGGGGAGGAGAAGGGGAAGTGGGAAGAAATGGAAAGGGGAGGAAAATGGGGAGGAAGGAAGGGGTGAGGGAAAGGAAAGTGGAAAGATGAAAGGGGAAGGGTGGGGGAGGGGTAAAGGGGTAAAAAGGGTAGGTAAAGGGGTACGGAAGGGGGAAAGCTGATAGGGGAGGGAAAGGGGAGAGGAAGGGGAAGGCGAACGAGGAGAGAAAGGGGGAAGGGGGAGGGGGAGGGAGAGAGGGGGGAGACAGTCCCAATACAATCCGACATTTCAAGATCAGCAGTTCACTCTCACCCGACTGAAAGGACAATAATAATAATAATCAAGGGACTAAATCTACGTGGCATAAGGGGAGACGCTCTTGGTAACTTTTTTTTAAACTAGTAGTATTTTACAAATGTCATGTCTGTTTGTGGAACCGAACGGAATTCAAAGTTTGGTCCAAATAAACTATTGGGACCTATGAGGTCATTCAGCGCTGAAACGGAAATTGAGAGTAGATAGGTTTGAAAGGTGTAACAAGAGGATAACCTCAAAGCAGTTGCACTATGAAACAATTGTTAGGAGATGGGTTGTAGCTAAGTGGCGACAGGGCTTAGAAAAGACCCAACCTCAAGTGATGCCTACAGTGCACCGCGGAAGGTGCACAGACGAGTTTTCTAATCATCCTTTGCAGTAAGAACTTTACAGGCTATAATATCCATCACGAATTGCTAGATATGCGGTTAATTCTGACAATCTAGTCTTGACTGCAGCTAGGTTCAATAACACATAGTTTCCTAGAGACTTCCTCCTTTGCTGTGACCAAACTAAGAATGATGCTCATCATATAAGAGAAAACTATTGAGATGCCTCTATCTGTACGTCCAGACTTTTTCTCTCCGCCCTCAGATCTTAAAACTACTGAAGCTAGAGTGTTTGCAAATTGGTACGTTGATCATCCACCCTCCAATCATCCAACATGCCAAATTGCAGCCTTATAGTCACTGTAGTTTTATTTTATTTAAGGTTTAAGGTAGCCATGACCGTGATTCTGGCAACGCAAAATCACAAGCCACCACGGCCGGCTTAAGTTTCATGGACCGCGGCTATACAGCATTATACCGAGGCCATCGAAAGATAAGATCTATTTTCGGTAACCTTGATCACGCGCTGTACAGAAAACTCGGCGCAATTTTTACTTTTTCAACTTTATCATTACTTCTCTTCAAGTTTATACTTAAACCATTCAATTTCCTTTTCCGTACTAAGCTGCCCCTCTCTAATGGGGGGTGGGGGGGGGGAGGGGGGGGGGGGGACTCGAGCTTGCAGCATTCTGCTTCTCAAACTAGGTTTGTTGCTTGCATTGTAGTAATACTCATAACAGTAATAAGAATAATAATTATTATTAGTATTATATCTTGGTTATCTTGGAAGGAGACCCTCTTTCAAACAAGTCTTATTGAAAGATATTGCTGCATCAGCTGCATGTAACTTGTAAATAGTCTTCTCTATTTTCTAATAATTGCTTTCTCTCTTCTATACTACTGGCGAGTATTGCGCCGATATTACTCATCAGGAGGAGTCATTTTCAGTGATATTACTTACAAATTTATTTGTCACAATAAATAGATAAACAAATAGGTCAAAATATGACGAATTAGTGGCCAACGTTTTCTCATTATCATCCGAACAGGATCACGGCAGTGGGTCGGAGCAGACTGTAGGTGTTGTTGTTGTTGTTGGAGTATTAAGCTGGCTTTATGCCAGCACGGGCTTTAGCTAATGAGCAGCCCGTAGTGTAGGTGCTGTCAAGATTCTACTCAATATATAGTGGCAGGTCAGCAAGGGGTCAACCGCTGGCTGAGTTTTCATTGGTTAGTATGGAAAAGTAGAGCAAATAAGACAGAAGAAGGGCCATATAATTTTTCACAATGATAGCAGGGAGGAGGGCCGTTGAAAAGACAATGCTCAGAATGATTACATCTAACCACCATTCCTAACATACATTACATTAATTTCGGCCATTTACGTTACTCCCTGATATGCCTATCTGCAGAGGAATGAACCCGTTGAATGGTATATACGTGTGTATATATATATATATATATATATATATATATATATATATATATATATATATATATATATACATATAATAAATATATATATACATATATATATATATATATATATATATATATATTATATATATATATATATATATATATATATATATATATATATATATATATATATATATATATATATGCGTGTGTGTGTGTTACAGGGAATATAGTACTAGGCCTCGTGGTACACCTGTTCCTATGCGAATTGGTCACTTCAACATACTCCCTAGGGGTTTCGAGAAATCCCCGATTTCCATATATTCCCTGTAAAATTTATATATGCATGTACAATATAATGTATATACACAGGGCCCAGTGCCCGCGAATTCATACAAAGGATACCCAGGACTTCACATTAAAAGGATCGTACCCAACGGAGATTGTGTTCACAAACTTTACAAGCTTATAAGGGTTAACAGCCACCGGATGTTATACTCTCTCTCTCTCTCTCTCTCTCTCTCTCTCTCTCTCTCTCTCTCTCTCTATATATATATATATATATATATATATATATATATATATATATATATATATTATATATATACGTATATTATATATATATATATATATATATATATATATAATATATATAATATATATATACACACATACGTGTGTGTATATATATATATATATATATGTAATACACACATGATTATATATATACAATCAAATTCACATGAGAACCGGATAAAACATCATATTAAGTAAAATTGTTAACATGACAAAAAACAGCGCAGGTATCAAAAGCAGTCAGCTTGCTATGTAAGTTCATTTCGCGGACTGTTAAGAACTACATAACGGAAGCCTGAATGAAGACGTCAATCTAATAAAACTCGTTCATTTCCTCCGGAAGGTGGTTTTTTTTTTGCATTCTGACTGGGCTTAGTCACGTGATGGCGACGACGGCTAATTATGGAAAGCGAACAGGAGAATGTTATAAGGAGGAATTAGTATGAAGACCGAGTTCTTTTTCTCTTTTATCTTTTTTCCTTTTTTTTCCACTCCGAGAAAGAGAAAAAAGTTTTACTGGAATAGTGAAGGGCATATTTTTTCTTTTATTTTTTTTTCTACGTAACGCGGGAAATGAGAAAAAACAGTTGTAGTGGAATAGAGAACTCTTTTTTTTCTCTCTCTCTCTTTTCTTTTATTTAACTTCGGGAAAGAGAAAAATAGTTTTAGTGGAATAGTGGAGAGTACATTTTCTTTTTTACGTATCTTCGGGATATAAAAATAGAGTTGTAGTGGAATTGTGAAGAGAGCTTTTCTTCTTTTCTTTTGATTTACTTCGGGATAGAAAATATAGTTTTAGTGGAATAGAGAAGAAACGCATTTCTTTCTTCTTCTTTTTTTTTAACTTCGGGATCGACAAAAATAGTTTAAGTGGAATATTAACAAGCTAATTTTTTTCCCTGTTTAACTTAACTTTTAGGATACACAAAACTAGTTTAGTGGAATAGTAAAGAGCCCATTTCTTCTTTTTTATTTAAGTTTCGGGATAGAGAAAAAATATACATATTTTTTTTAAATATCGAAGACCGCATTTTTCTTTTTCTTTAATTTAACTTAGGGATAGTGAAAATAGTTGTAGCGGAATAGTGAAGAGCGCATTTTTTCAACTTACTTCGGGAGAGATAGAAGAAATTAATATTCGATTTTTTCCTATTTGTTCTTTGCTTTGATCCTTTGTTACAATTGGTTGATTTACTGTTACTATAACAAGAGTTACAGCATCTAGGTTATTGACACCCCATTTAAATTAAGTAAGAAACTAACAAATTTTAAACAGTGTTTCATTTAAGAAGTACCTAAATATATATATGCAATATATATATATATATATATATATATATATATATATATATATATATATATGTGTGTGTGGTGTGTGTGTGTGTTGTGTGTGTGTGTGTCTGTGTACATATACATATATATATATATATGTATAACAGAATCACGAAAGTTAGGAACGTGATAAATCCATAAATAAAGATAAAAGCCACGAAGGAAAAATCAACGAAGGAGTCTGCGAGATCTTTCGGCTTAAAAGCCCTTTACTGAAGCAGATACTGACAAAAATACGAGAAAAGACAAATACAAGAGTTCGTATAACTGACAGATAGGGATTATAAAGGGATTAGTGCCTAGAATCCGACACACTGGAAGATAAGAAACCTTCCCAAACAAGCATAAACAAAGGGTGCAATTAAAGGTTTAAGACAAACATCTCAGATACAATCTCCAGACAATTAAAGGATTATAGGTGACAGCTATACGGAACCTGGTAAACAAAACCATATTCACAAAACATGACATACATACATTACAATAAAATTTTTAATAACTCTAAGGCAACTGATTTTTAAATAAAAAATCAGTTGCCTTAGAGTTATTAAAAATTTATTGTAATGTATGTCTGTCATGTTTTGTGAATATGGTTTTGTTTACCAGGTTCCGTATAGCGTCACTATAATCCTTTAATTGTCTGGAGATTGTATCTGAGATGATTGTCTTAAACCTTTAATTGCACCCTTTGTTTATGCTTGTTTGGGAAGGTTTCTTATCTTCCAGGTGTGTCGGATTCTAGGCACTAATCCTTCATAATCCCTATCTGTCAGTTATACGAACCTTCTTGTATTGTCTTTTCTCGTATTTTGTCAGTATCTGCTTCAGTAAAGGGCTTTTAAGCCGAAAGATCTCGCAGACTCCTTTGTTTATTTTTCCTTCGTGGCTTTTATCTTTATTTATATATATATATATATATATATATATATATATAGATATATATATATATATTAAATATATAGAAATCACATCTATAAATATATCGATCCCATCCCCAAACTACCTCTTGAAAAGAGGCTGTTACACGAATCAGAAACCACAGAGGACGCAAAAGAATTCCGTTTTCAGGAAGTTAAAAAATTAAGTATATCTTAGTTTAACCAGACCACTGAGCTGATTACAGCCCTCCTAGGGCTGGCCCGAAGGATTAGATATTTTCACGTGTCTAGGAACCAATTGGTCACCTAGCAACGGTACCTACAGCTTATTGTGGATCCGAACCACACTATATCGAGAAATGAATTCTATCACCAGAAATAAATTCCTCTGATTCCGCGTTGGCCGAGCCGAGAATCGAACTTCGGACCACCGGGTTGGCAGCCGAGCGCGAAAACCATTCGTCCAACGAGGAACATTTTTCAGTAAGTAACGCAGGACCAAACCCCCCCCCCCCACACCCCCTCCTTTTTCTGGTAAAACTGCCTTGGGCCTGGGCTATAGAAGGGACATTACATAGCCCAGTACCATTAGCTTTTGCTTCCACGAAGCAAAGTGGTAAAGAAAGGTGTAGGGGACACGGTAAAGGATACATTAGTAAAAGAAAGGTGTATAGAAGACTATAAAGGATACAAAACGTAGCAAAAGAAAGGTGTATGGGACACTGTAAAGGTTACAATTAGTAAAAGAAAGGTGTATGGGAGACGGTAAAGGATACAAAAATTATTAAAATAAGGTGTAAGTGACATGGTAAAGGATACAATTAGTAAAAGAAAGGTATATATGAGACGGCAAAGGATACAGAAAGTAGTAAAAGAAGGTATATGGGACACGGCAAAGGATACAATTAGTAAAAGAAAGTTGAATGGGAGACGGTAAACGATACGAAAAGTATAGTAAAGAAAGGTGTATGGGAGATACTAAAGGTTACACTTAAAAGCCAGGGAAAGTGCTAAAACAAACCAAGCGTTAATGGACTTGTACCAAACTTTAGCACCCCGGGCAAGCAGTAATGAACGACAATAAGCAACGAAAACCTTTAGAACAAAATGTAATGTATCACTGTAAATAAAAACTATAAGGACTGAAAAACTGTACAAATTAGACCGATATTCACACATTTCTGTACCAGGTAGCATTATCCTGGCATACTTCAATATATTTCCTTGTTTGTATGTATGGTGTTTTTACGTTGCATGGAACCAGTGGTTATTCAGCAACGGGACCAACGGCTTGACGTGACTTCCGAACCACGTCGAGAGTGAACTTCTATCACCAGAAGTACTCATCTCTGACACTTCAGTGGAATGCCCGAGAATCGAACTGCGGCCACCGAGGTGGTAGTCGAAGACCAAACCGACCACCCCACCGTGGCGCTCATACTTCAGTATGTAGGATGGGAAGTGTTTAAAACAAAAATTTGTAGAACAAACGTAAAATATTATTATAAGTAGAAAGCTATAAGGACTGAAAAACTACAAAACATGACAAGGTAGACTGATACTCACATTTTTCTGTACCAGGTAATATACATGCTTATATACTTTAGTGTGTAGGAAAGAACACGTTTAAAACACTAACACTCAACAGATAACTATAACAGCCTGTCAGAAAAGTTGAATAAAGGCATCTACCTCCACTTAACATCAAATCAGAAGCATTTGAAAGAAAACAACGGAGAAAGACAGCTGAAAAACCAAGACAACTGTCAAGCAAAAAAAAAAAAAAAAAAAAAATTTTTAAACGGAGAAAAAAAAAACGCGACACAGATTCACAGCTCATGTTTTTTTCACGCTCTATAAATCTAAGCGAGTTGTATGCGTGGGTTGGGCTGAACCAGGGGTTTGGGGTAGGGTGTAGGTGTTATGTGTGTATATGTGTGTGGGGGAGGGGGAGGGGGGGGGGGGGGAGGGAAGTAGGTGTATCTGATAGAAATAAGAACGTAGTTAGAGGAAATGAGCGCACGCCAACTCAACCCGACAGAGGCGACGAAAACACGGCCTCCTGGAAGTTGCAACAACAAAGTGGTCGTAATGACACGGCTTTATAACCGCTATGCCACGGCGTCATTACAGTGGGCGGTTGAATCGGCGATAATTCCTTCCATCTGAGAAAGCGCCGGGCCACGAGATTGTTTAGCGGTATAATGACGACCTTTTAGCCCCAGTGAACTTGTCCACGAGAGACTGGCTTCGGTCTCTAACGCTTTCTACTGGGAGCTCTTTCTACTGAGACCTATTTCGACTGAGACCTATTTCTAACCGCAGCCATTTCTACTGGGAACTATTTTTACGGGAAGATGTTTTCTATGGGATGGGAATATTTTTACTCAGCTATTTCTACTGGAAGCTGTTTCTATTGGGAAATATTTTTACTCAGCTATTCTACTGGAAGCTGTTGCTATTGGGAAATATTTTTACTCAGCTATTTCTACTGGGAGCCATTTCTAATGCGAGCTATTTCTACTGGGAGCCATTTCTATTGGGAGCTATTTCTACTGGGAGCTGTGTTTTCTACTCAGCTATTTCTACTGAGAGCCATTTCTATTGGGAGCTATTTCTAATCAACTACTTTTACTGGGAGCCATTTCTAATGGAAGCTATACTACTAGGAGCTGTTTCTATTGGGGGCTATTTTTACTCAGTGCTATTTCTATTGGGAGCTATTTCAACTCAGCTATTTCTACTGGGAGCTGTGTCTATTGCGAGCTATTTCTACTGGGAGCTGTCTCTATTGCGAGCTATTTCTACTGGGAGCTATTTCTAATGAGAACCATTTCTAATGAGAACTATTTCAACTGGGACCTGTGTCCATTGGGAGCTATGTTTACGCAGTGCTATTTCTAATAGCAGCCATTTCTAATGGAAACTATTTCTACTGGGAGCTGTTTCTATTGGGAGCTATTTTCACTCAGAGCTATTTCAACTGGGAGCCATTTCTATTGGGAGCTATTTCTAATGGGAGCCATTTCTAATGGGAACGATTTCTATTGGGAGCTATTTTTACTCCGAGCTATTTCTACTGGGAGCCATTTCTCATGCGGACTATTTCTACTGGGAGCTGTTTCTATTGGCAGCTACCTTTACTCGGAGCTATTTCTACTGGGAGCTATTTCTAATGGAATCTACTTCTATTAGGAGCTATTCATAATGAGAGCCACTGCTACTGAAAGCTATTTCAGACAGCTCTATGTCATGATTAGCTATTGACGGCATGCTGGTTCTTCACACAAGAATATGGAGTATTCAAAAAACGCTAAACGAAAGGGCCAGTAGTTCTTCCCTTCCCGCATAACTCATTTATTTTAAGCAACCAAAATGGTCTTCTTAGTTAGTTACCAATTACATACGTATCTGGTAATACGTGAATAAATGAATATTAGATTATATATATATATATGCAATAAAAGCGATGGTGAGAATGGGTTTATATCAGCTCTCAATAAATATGTCTGAATTCGAGGATAATATGTATGTATGTATGTCTGTATAGTGGCCACAGACTTTTTAACCCTTCTCGGGTTCAAGTCGACAATGTGACCTCGTTGTGATTATGGGTTGGGGGGATCGTCTCCAGCTACCGACATCGTAATTGCCTCACATTCTTGCGCTTGGATCCAAAGGCTTTGTAGCGATAAGCGTTTATACAAAAAACGCGAGAATTAGAGAAGCCCTGAGGGCATTTTGGCTATTACAATTAATATATATATACAATATATATATATATATAAATATATATATATATATATATATATATATATATATATATAATATATATATATCTATATATATATATATATAATATATATATATATATATATATATATGGCTTAAAAAAATCACAGTAAATGCACGTGACTTCATTAAATAAACAAATACCACAGGAAAATGATAGTCAGACAGAAAATCCAAGCGCTTTCGTCTTTACTAAGACATTGTCGAGGAACGAACGAAATACAATTGGAGAGAAAGGTCTCAGGTACACAACAAGATCAAGAATACCAGATGGTTAATTGTCAAAAAGGTAAAAATTAAAAGAGATAATCCAGGATTATCGGATTATACTCTTTAATTTTTACTTTTGTTTTGACAATTAACCATCTGGTATTCTTGATCTTGTTGTGTACCTGAGACCTTTCTCTCCAACAATTGGAGAGAAAGGTCTCAGGTACACAACAAGATCAGGAATACAGATGGTTAATTGTCAAAAGGGTAAAAATTAAAAGAGATAATCCAGGATTATCGGATTATCTCTTTTAATTTTTACCCTTTTGACAATTAACCATCTGGTATTCTTGATCTTGTTGTGTACAGAGACCTTTCTCTCCAATTGTATTTTCGTTCTCCTTGACAATGTCTTAGTAAAGACGAAAGCGCTTGGATTTTCTGACTATCATTTTCTTGTGGTATTCGCTTATTTTTGTTATATATATATATATATATATATATATATATATATATATATACAAATGTATATATACATATATATATATATATATATATATATATATTATATATATATATATTATATATTCAAGTAATCAAAGTCCACAATTATGTAAAATGTGTATTATACATAAAAAACGGGAGCTTTCGTCTACTTGATCAGTAGACCTCATCAGCCGTACTGGATTTTCCTTTTCAAAAAATTATATACAAAAAAAGTTACGAAGGACAGGCAGGACTCTGGAAACGTCTCCAAGGGAGATAAAACCACCAAAACAAACTCTCTTAATTATGTATTCCCTCGTTCAAATGTCTGGCCAAAAACACGAGCCGATCGTCGTGGTTGAACTACCTCCTCTGTGTGTTCGGCTGTTCCCTCGTCCAAAACTTTTGCATCGGCACCTGCAATGGGGGTTCTTCCTTCCAATGCCTGGGCAGGAGAAAGAGAGACAACCTGGGCAGTAGGAGTGGTGCAAACAACGTCTGTTCTGATATTTATAGTTTTAAGAACCAAATAATTTAAAAAAGCATCCTCTTGGGTAAATGATTTGTTAAAATCAAAACACGTTTAAATATTAATAAGAGCCCCTTCAACTACTCTGCGTCTACTTGCGTTATTATCTTTGTAAATTACTCTCGCTCCTTCCCAGTCAATTACATGCCCTAACTCTAACGTATGTCTGGCAACTGAACTATATTTTGATCCCAACCTACATGATCGCTTATGTTCCTCTAATCTTATACCTAATCTCCCCTGCCAGATTCCCCATAATAACCCTTATTGCAATCTTTACACGGTCCCAACCCATAAACTCCAACGTCATCTTTCCTTTCTTTTCATGATTCCTAATCAACTTTGATTTTAACGAGGTATTATACCTAAAAGCTAAATCCAACCTATTTTCCCTATTCTGTTTTAATAAATGTTGCACCCTTTCCAAACTATGATGATAAGGAAGCGGAATACACCGACTACTTTGAATTCGTATTTCCCGGTCGGTGGATTATAAAAGTTTCTTCTAGCCTTGGTAAACGCTTGGTCAATAAATATTTTGGGTATCCCCAGTCTCGTGAAAACCTCTCTTATATGTTCCATTTCCTGTCTATGTACTGTGGATCACAAATCCGAAGCCCTCTCGTTACCATGTTGACGATTACATTAGACTTTATACGTTGGCTATGGTATGAATAAAAATGAATGTACATTTCTGCATTGGTGTCTTTTCTGTATACACTAAATGTAAAGTTAAAAGTAACAGGGTCAGGTGAATCAGAACGTCCAGAAATGGCAAATTATTGTCGACCTCAAATTCAACTGAAAAGTTAATGGATGGCATCAAGTTATTAACAAATTCTAAAAAACGATTAAACTGAATAACACTACCTTTATAAATTAAAAAGATATCGTCAACAAATCTGACCCATAGAAAAGGCTTAATGTCCTCAGGACAACGGCTAACCAAATCAGCTTCAAAACAATTCCATGCACAGATTAGCCAACACTGGAGATAATGGTGACCCCATAGCTTATTCCGAAGTTTTGTCGGTAACCCTGCCCTCTGAAGCTAAATACAGTTGAACTAACACAAAGCTTAAT
Organism: Macrobrachium nipponense; assembly: GCF_015104395.2. NCBI lineage: Eukaryota > Metazoa > Arthropoda > Malacostraca > Decapoda > Palaemonidae > Macrobrachium > Macrobrachium nipponense. The sequence continues at coordinate 48,497,525 of NC_061104.1, read as the reverse complement.
CACATCAATTAAATGTCAACAGGAATTTGTGGATTAAAGGTACCCTCCCTTTCTTTTTCCTTGAGTTTGTTTAAAACGAAATCTAATGGGACATTTGTAAATAATGCATTAACGTCTAAACTAATCATTTTGCCCTCGCAATGGCCTATATTCCGTATTCTCTCAATAAAATCTGATGAATGACGCAAATGAGAAGGGGAGAATTTACCCAAGAAATTATTCAGAATCGTAGCTAACCATTTAGCTAACTTTGACTGAGGAGCACCACACGTTGACACTATGGGTCTCAATGGGCACCCCGGTTTGTGTGCTTTAGGTATGCCATAAAAATACGGAAGGAACGGATTCTTATCAGAAGTCATTTTAAGTAAATTGTCACGCAAATCTCTATCCATAACCCGGCTGCTGATAGCCTTAAGCTGCCTGTTAAATTCTTTTTGTATTTCACTAATCGAAGGAATCGATACAAGCTTCGTATATGTATTTTCATCATCCAATAATCTAAAAATCTTATTTTATTGTAACTCATCAATGTTCATAATAACAACTGCCCCACCCTTATCTGCCTTCATAATTTTAACTTCTTTATTTCTACCCAACCTGCTAATCGCATCTCTGTGTCTGCGGGGTAACACTGTTTTCTGTGGTTCAATAGCACAGGCTGCCAAACATCCCTTTAAAAAAATTAATTTGAGAATCTTGATTTTGATAATTGAATCTATTAATAATGCTTAGTCCTTCAACTAAAAAATTATCTCCGAGAACCCATGCAAAAATTGAACCCTAAACACAAGGTTTCTTTTTCTTCAGGTGGTTCAAAAACAAGTGAAGATAGATTTCTCGGATTTTCAGCGCTTGTTTCTGAAGGATAAGATTCTGCAGTGCCAACGAGTGTGAAGGATCGTCACTTCGAGTCTCAAGGCGGTTGCAGGCTGAGCCTGAGGAGTTTGCTTCATCAGATGTTTTGTTTGAAGGCACCAGGCGGAGAATGGGTGAGATAGCCTCCCGTAGGGGCGTGGTGCATTCGTATTTTAATGGATAAATTAGACAGGTTAGTAGAACACCTCAGGAGGTCGAAGGTTTTTTAGGGAAGGTTCTCATTTTATATCCTATCTTCACTTGTTTTAAACCACTGAAGAAAAAGAAACCTTGTGTTTAGGGTTCAATTTTTGCATGGGTTTCTGGAGATAATTTTTTAGTTGAAGGACTAAGCATTATTAATAGATTCAATTATCAAAATCAAGATTCTCAAATTAATTTTTTAAAGGGATGTTTGGCAGCCTGTGCTATTGAACCACAGAAAACAGTGTTACCCCGCAGACACAGAGATGCGATTAGCAGGTTGGGTAGAAATAAAGAAGTTAAAATTATGAAGGCAGAAATAAGGGTGGGGCAGTTTGTTATATGAACATTGATGATTACAATAAATAAGATTTTTAGATTATTGGATGATGAAAATACATATACGAAGCTTGTATCGATTCCTTCGATTAGTGAAATACAAAAAGAATTAACAGGCAGCTTAAGGCTATCAGCAGCCGGGTTATGGATAGAGATTTTGCGTGACAATTTTACTTAAAATGACTTCTGATAAGAATCCGTTCCTTCCGTATTTTTATGGCATACCTAAAGCACACAAACCGGGGTGCCCATTGAGACCCATAGTGTCAACGTGTGGTGCTCCTCAGTCAAAGTTAGCTAAATGGTTAGCTACGATTCTGAATAATTTCTTGGGTAAATTCTCCCCTTCTCTTTGCGTCATTCATCAGATTTTATTGAGAGAATACGGAATATAGGCCATTGCGAGGGCAAATGATTAGTTTAGACGTTAATGCATTATTTACAAATGTCCCATTAGATTTCGTTTTAAACAAACTCAAGGAAAAAGAAAGGGAGGGTACCGTTTAATCCACAAATTCCTGTTGACATTTTAATTGATGTGATTAAGCTTTGTGTTAGTTCAACTGTATTTAGCTTCAGAGGGCAGGGTTACCGACAAAACTTCGGAATAGCTATGGGGTCACCATTATCTCCAGTGTTGGCTAATCTGTGCATGGAATTGTTTGAAGCTGATTTGGTTAGCCGTTGTCCTGAGGACATTAAGCCTTTTCTATGGTCAGATTTGTTGACGATATCTTTTAATTTTATAAAGTAGTGTTATTCAGTTTAATCGTTTTTTAGAATTTGTTAATAAACTTGATGCATCCATTAACTTTTCAGTTGAATTTGAGGTCGACAATAATTTGCCATTTCTGGACGTTCTGGTTCACCATGACCCTGTTACTTTTAACTTTACATTTAGTGTATACAGAAAAGACACCAATGCAGAAATGTACATTCATTTTTATTCATACCATAGCCAACGTATAAAGTCTAATGTAAATCGTCAACATGGTAACGAGAGGGCTTCGGATTTGTGATCCACAGTACATAGACAAGGAAATGAAACATATAAGAAGAGTTTCACGAGACTGGGATACCCAAAATATTTTATTTGACCAAGCGTTTACCAGGCTAAAAAAACTTTTATAATCCACCGACCGGGAAATACGAATTCAAAGTATCGGTGTATTCCGCTTCCTTATCATCATAGTTTGGAAAGGGTGCAACATTTATTAAACAGAATAGGGAAAATAGGTTGGATTTAGCTTTAGTATAATACCTCGTAAAATCAAAGTTGATTAGGAATCATGAAAAAGAAAGGAAAGATGACGTTGGAGTTTATGTGGTACCGTGTAAAGATTGCAATAAGGGTTATTATGGGGAATCTGGCAGGGGATTAGGTATAAGATTAGAGAACATAAGCGATCATGTAGGTTGGGATCAAAATATAGTTCAGTTGCCAGACATACGTTAGAGTTAGGGCATGTAATTGACTGGGAAGGAGCGAGAATAATTTACAAAGATAATAACGCAAGTAGACGCAGAGAGTAGTGAAGGGGCTCTTATTAATATTTTAAAACGTGTTTGATTTTAACAAATAATTTACCCAAGAGGATGCTTTTTTAAATTATTTGGTTCATAAAACTATAAAATATCAGAACAGACGTTGTTTGCACCACTCCTACTGCCCAGGTTGTCTCTCTTTCTCCTGCCCAGGCATTGGAAGGAAGAACCCCCATTGCAGGTGCCGATGCAAAAGTTTGGACGAGGGAACAGCCGAACACACAGAGGAGGTAGTTCAAACCACGACGATCGGCTCGTGTTTTGGCCAGACATTTGAACGAGGGAATAACATAATTAAGAGAGTTTTGTTTTGGTGGTTATCTCCCACTTGGAGACGTTTCCAGAGTCCTGCCTGTCCTTCGTAACTTTTTTGTATATAATTTTTGAAAAGGAAAATCAGTACGGCTGATGAGGTCTACTGATCAAGTAGACGAAAGCTCCCGTTTTTTATGTATTTTAATACACATTTTACATAATTGTGGACTGATTACTTGAAGATTTTCCAGTCGTGTTATGGTGATTTTTTTAGATATATATTAGATTATTATATATATATATATATATATATATTATATATATATATATACACACACACACACACACACATACATTTATACATTCATGCATATATTCATATTTATACAAAATACTTATACATAAATACATATATTTATGAATCTATTGTTAGAGAGGGTGGAAAGCAACACGGAAGAGAATATGAACGGAGGAACAGTAGAAGGAATGGAAGAGTTTGCAGATAGGAGTCTCAGGAAGAGCTGCAAAGAACCTTAAGTAATGCCTACAGTGCACCGCACGAGGTGCACCGATGACGGCACTACGGGAGGTGAAATTCGAACCGACGCTGATGCCAACACTAAACCACCGAGTCCCGATGAAGTATTTTTGCATCAATAACCGGCTTTCCTTGACTTCTTATAGTCTTCCGTCTTTTGAGAGGCGGAGCACCACTTCCTTCATTAAAAGCCCCATTCTTCATTCGCCTCCCTTCCTTTATCCAAACTGAGAGACGCCAGTCTTAGTAGCCCTCAACCGATCAATCAATCAATCAATCAGATTGATCTATGTAAGGAATTTCGGTTGCCAATAAAA
>NC_061104.1:48480969-48488469 GCF_015104395.2 Macrobrachium nipponense | reverse complement strand
GAAAATTAAAATATTAAAAAGGCCCAATTTAGAATCCTGTGCCTTCAAGGTAAAAGTGATGTTGCTGTGACGGGTATTGACACACTCAAGAGACCGCTCGGAATCGGTTCCGTGTTTGAGGAAACGTATCATTTACTTACGAGAATAAAAGAGACGGCGTTAGGCCAAAGGACATTTTTCAAGAATGTGCTCCTCCAGGGAGCCATAAAATGTTCGCAAAGTGGGACATCTCATGTTCATGCCTTCTTTTTGTTTAAACAGTTCTCCGTTAAATACAAAGGCCGTGCCAGCGATTTAAAAAAAAAGGTTTCCGATAAAATGATAGTATACAGCTTCAGGATGAGGAAAGAACTTTTTCAATAGGTTCTGTAATTACGGGAGGCCAATTCCCCGAGATGGATGCTAGTATTGTAACCAGCCCCGTTTTTTTTTTTTTGTGGGGGGTGGGGGTGGCCGGCTGCCAGCCCATATATTAGGTTACTTCAAATAAGATACCTACTTCTAATTTTGGCTTGAGAAACGTAGTTTTTGAGCCCTTCTTCACATATATCGCAAACTGGAAAAACTGTTTAAAAAAAAAAAGTCAGCATAGATTTAGATCTCCTACAATACTGTTGTAAATAATATCATTCCCAATTCATTAACTTCAAGATGCATCATAAGTCTCTCTATCAATCACAGTTTTACATCGATACCACCATATATTTATTAAACTATGAAATAAGTTATAAACAAAAGCCACATTGAACGTTTAAAACAAGCTATCCAATACCTTTCACGAATAGGTGCTTGAGTTTTGATTCTATCAATTAACAGGATTGTTTTTACCAAATAATTCAATAACAGCTTTCAATATTTCATTAAAACTACTCAGAAGCAACACAACAAAATGCTTTCCAGGAAAACTCTTGAATTGTACTCTCTAAATTTCACGGCTATCACAAGACAGCAAGTAACTTCTCTAGATACGCGTTGTCAAAACGTGGACGGTTCTTTCCTTTTGAACTGGGACTTTCGTTTACCCAGTTATAAGCAAACTTTTGCCAGTTCTATTTGCCCCTCGAATTTCCGTTCCAAAACTCTAAAAAAAAATCTTGACTTGTGTCACGACCTAAGCAAAGTTGATGATTTTGTCTCATGGGGCTTTTTTCCAAACTCAAAGTACCCATGTATATATATATATATATATATATATATATATATATATTTATATATATATATGTGTGTGTGTGTGTGTGTGTGTGTGTGTGTGTGTATGTGTGTGTGTGTGTATGTGTGTGTGCGTGTTTGATTTTAAATCTCAAAGAAATAAAAAAAAAACCGACTGATTATACGAACCAAGTTGCAGCCACGAAGGAAAATTGAAACACTGGAGATGCTAAGTAGCTAGCTACTTTCGTCTTATTACCAAGACTGTTGCTGTGAACATGTCTTGGTAAGAAGACGAAAGTAACTTAGCATCTACAGCGTTTCATTTTTCCTTCGTTGCTGTAACTTTGTTCGTGTATATATATATATATATATATATATATATATATATATATATATATATATATATATATATAGATAGATAGATATGATAGATGAGATAGATAGATAGATAGTGTGAGTGTGTATATATATGTGTGTGTGCTGTATTCAACTCAATACACTTCGAGAGGTGTAAAGGCCAAAAACAGGGTATTAACAATTGTCCAACTCGCATACAGACAATAGCCCCCCGGGAGGGGGGACTTCAATGTAACCAGGAGGTGCTCACACCAGCGGACTCGGGAAATTTAAAAAAACAAATAGAAAACTGTATTTCTTTACTGATGCAGTTGCATAAAAAAAAAAAAAAAATAAAAAAAAAAAAATAAAAAAAAAAAAAAAAAAAACTTTTTGACGTTGCCCTAAGAGAAAGTCAAGCATCAATGGCAACTGTCACACGGCGAGGGTTCTCTTAGCCAATTAAGGTCGGACAGGAAGTACATGGGGGGAGGGCCTTTCGGAAATATTTTTTTAATTTTTATTTTTAGTCAGCTCAAAATATTCCTCGTTACTTTTTCTACCTCAGTAGCGAAAAGACATAAAAAAAATCGTACGATTTGCTTTGCTAGAACTGGGAATTTCAGTCGATGATTCAAATAATCCTCTTTCAATTTCTGCCCAGGAGTGAGATGAAAAAAAATACCAACCAAGTATGATTTGCTTTCGCAGTAAACTCTTAATTTCAATAATTGATAAAGGAACTTTCCCCAAATACTGAATATCAGATTACAAAAACTCATTCATGATCGAGTCTCAGTACAAGTATGATGCAATAGATAAGCATAATAAAACAATCGTATTATTATTATTATGATTATTATTTTTTGCGGGAACTATAGATTTTAGCGATCGATAAAACAACATTCTGCAAGCATAGAATATTGTATTACCAAACCCCTGCCTTGACTAAGGCTCACCATATGCATACAGCTGAGAGTTTCAAGGGCCGCGGCTACGAGTTCCATACAACATTATACGCTATACAGAAAAATCGATTGCGCCGAAGACACTTGAGCACATTTTTTTACTTTTTTCACTAATCTTACTGCATGCAGCAATAAGTGAAAAGAAAAGACACTCGTACGAAAGTTACTCGTTGGACGAGCGGGTTACGTGCTCGCCTACCTATTCAGTAGTTTGCGAGTTCGATTCCCGCGCTCTTCCAACGTCATGGAATCAGAGGAATCTATATCTGGTGATTATAAATTCATTTATCGATATAATGTGATTCGGATCCCACAATACGCTGTAGGTTCCGTTGCTAAGTAATCAACTGGTCAGTAGCCACGTAAATAAAAATCTAATCCTTCGAGCCAGTCCTAGCAGAGCTGTTAATCAGCTCAGTGGTCTGGTTAAACTAAGATATACTTAAACTTTAACTTAACGACTGATAAAGGTAGATTCCACAAGCATCGAACATTCTGTTACCATAATACTGTCAGAATCAAGGGTCAAATAAATAACAAAGATAAATGTTGAAGGGGATAAGCTTTGACATAAAACCTATTGGAGACTACATGACCTCATTAGCAGTTTTTTATAGACTGGATACAGATGATGCTAGGAGTGTGTGTGTGTATGTGTGTTTGTGTGTGTGATCTTGAACGTTATACTTCCGGCTTTACATTATGTTCTACTTGTCAGTAATTGATTGGCTGAATTTATATAAAATAAATAATAAATAAATAAATAAATAATAATAATAATAAAACAAAATAATAATAATAATAAAAAAAATAATAATAATAATAATAATAATAATAATCCGCATCTGTTAATAGAATAAGTGAGTCAACATAATAATAATATAATAATAATACTAATCCAGCCCACTATTAATAAAATGATAATTAGAAAACAATAATAATAATAATAATAATAATAATAATGATAATAATAATAAATATAATAATAATAATAATAATAATAATAATAATAATAATAATAATAATATAATAATAATAATAATAATAATGGAGAAACAAATCCACAGTTATGAATATGTACATCTATTTAAAGATAAGACTGTAAAGATACCTTTGGGTAATCTGTTCGGTTTATTTTCTCAAGAATAATAATAATAATAATAATATATTGGAAGGAGACCCTCTTTCAAAACAAGTCTTAATTGAAAGATTTATTGCTGCATCAGCTGCATTCAACTTTGAATAGTCTTCTCTATTTTTTCTAATAATAGCTTTCTCTCATGCTATTACAACTGGCGAGTATTGCGCCGATATTACTCATCAGGAAGCAGTCAATTCCAGGATAATGTCACAAATTATTTATTTGTTACAGTAAATGAACAAATAGGTCAAAATATAAGGTTAATATTGGCCAACGTTTCTCTCGGTATCATCCGAGTATGATCACGGCAGTGGGATCGGAGCAGACTGTTGTTGCTGTCAGGATCTACTCAATATATAGCGGCAGGTCAGCAGGGGTTCAACCGCTAGCTGCGCTTTTCATTGGCCGGTGGCGCAATGCGCTCCCGCCATTGTTGAACGAAGTTTTCTTCAAGACGCTTCTCGTCGTTGAAGGTTTGCGAAGTTCCTCCCCACCAACTTAAGGAAACCTATGTGTTAAATACAAGTAATACCAGACCGAGCGACACCCCCGATCTAAGAATACCAGATGAGACGAGCAGCCCAACAGCCAATGACATCGCGACCCGTCGTGACACACCCAGGGAAGCCTTGCCCCAGCCTCGACGGTCTGCTAGGCTGCAACTTCGCAACCTTCAGCGACGAGAAGCGTCTTGAAGAAAACTTCGTTCAACCAATGGCGGGAGCGCATTGCGCCACCGGCCAATGAAAGCGCAGCTAGCGGTTGAACCCTGCTGACCTGCCGCTATATATTGAGTAGATCCTGACAGCAACAACAGTCTGCTCCGATCCACTGCCGTGATCATACTCGGATGATACCGAGAGAAACGTTGGCCAATATATTAACTTATATTTTGACCTATTTGTTCATTTACTGTAACAAATAAATAAATTTGTGACAATTATCCCTGGAATGACTGCTCCTGATGAGTAATATCGGCGCAAATACTCGCCAGTTGTAATAGCAGAGAGAAAGCTATTATTAGAAAAAAAAAATAGAGAAGACTATTTACAAGTTTGAATGCAGCTGATGCAGCAATATCTTTCATAATAATAATAATAATAATAATAATAATAATAATCCACCCCACCGTTAATAGAATAAGTGAGGTCAACGTAATAATAATAACAATAATAATAATAATAATAATAATAATAATAACAATAATGGAGAATCAAATCCACAGGTTTGTGTATGTACATACATTTAAGATAAGACAGTAAAGTTAGCTTTGTGGGAATCCGTTCGGTTCCTTTTATCAAGAATAATAATAATAATAATCATAATAATAATAATAAATCATTAATCATAATAATCATCATCATCATCATCATCCAGCCCACAGTTAATAGAATAGCTGTTAGGCAACATCCAACCACGCCCCACCCAACTCCCACCCTCCCCCCCTCAAAAAAAAAAAAAAAAAAAAAAAAAAAAAAAAATGCCATCGAAATGTTACCCCAAACCCCACCCCTATCGACAGATGAGGAAGCATTACACGCCTTGCCGGTTCGTTAGTCGCTAACGGGCGCAAACAAAAAATGTCTCGCGGAGAAAACAAACAAAGAGAGTCAGGTTTGCCCGAAAAGTGAAAAATACATCGACCACCGATTCGGATAACACCCAAGTTGATATTATCCAGTGGCGCGGGATAATCGGGACAGATAATGATGATGATGCTTATTTGAGGAGTGTGGGCGTGAGAGCGCTCGCGCATGCGCAAGAGAGAGAGAGAGAGAGAGAGAGAGGATGTCCGTGCTCCCCGGCTCCCCCAACCTCCCTTTTTGCCCCTAACGCAACGTGGGTGAACTTATTTGACTTTGTGGGGGTACCTGGTTTGTTCAGATGGGGCGGACGGGCTTTGTTACCGATTCCGTTACGGCGCCCATATTGTTTTCCCGAGTGGTCGCTCGACGTTCTCTGGGGGTGGGCGGGTGGGCACGGGCGTCTCTTCTCTCCTGCTACCTGGGAATTTTGAAGAATTGGAAGACAGAATTTAGGGCAAAGACCAAGCATTGGGACCTATAAGGCTATTCAGCGCTGAAAGGGAAACTGTGAGTAAGAATGTTTTTGAAAGGGTAACAGGTGGAAAACCTCACACTTGTTCTACTGACACCCCAATGCTGGGAGAAGGTGGGAAAGAAAGATGGAAGAGAAATATGGATGGAGGTACAGTAAAATGCACTGAAAGGGGATGCCGAACCAACAGTACTCAAAGACACGGCAAATAGTCGGAGTTTAATATAATCTAATTAACTGGCTCCTTATCCTTTTGTCATAAAAAAACAAAAGGAACCCAATTTGCGTTGGTTGCACCAAAGATAAGAAACCAAGTAACAACAGAGTTAACGGTAAAAAAAAAAGATTTACGATAATAATGACAATAACTAAAGAACATTGAATTTACTAAAGCTTATACGTGCATATATATATATATATATAATGTGTGGGTATTTGTGTGTGTATGTGTGTGTAACTAAATCACGAATAAACAATGATAACATAAATACAAATTCCACGAGGGAAGGAATAACTACGGAGTTCTACCAGGCCTTTCGACTTCTTGTCCTTTACTTAGCAATTAGTAAATGACGAGAATTCCCAAGGACTTGCAGATCCCCGTCGCTTCTCTTTCCCTCGTGGAATCTCTATTCATTTATTATTCATCGCGTTCCAATTTTTCGTGATTCAGCTGTATATATATATATATATATCTATATTATAATATATATATAATATATATATATATATAATATATATATATATATATATATGTATAGAGAGAGAGAGAGAGAGAGCAAATTCTTGAAGTGTGTTTAACCTGAGAGAGAGAGAGAGAGAGAGAGAGAGAGAGAGAGAGAGCACCACCTCTCCCTCTCCGCTCCTTCCTCCCTCCTTCTGCTTTACCTTTGATCTGGGTCTCAATTACGGTCCCTGTCACGCTCGCCCTGGCTTCCTTTCATCTGCTACTAACCACTATCTCTCTCTCTCTCTCTCTCTCTCTCTCAATTACCGTCCTCCCTCCCATCCCTCTCCCTCTTCTCTCTTATCTCATCCAACCTGGCTCCAACGCCATCTCAGAGCCTACCCTTCTCTCTATCTATCTATTCCCATTTTATATATATCTCTCTATCTATCTATCTATCTACCTATCTATCTATCTACCTCTCTATCTATCTAATTGTTTGTCTATCTATCTACCTATGTACCTATAACTTTTTATCTATCCCTCTGTTTATCTTCTTTATATACCTATCTACTTGTCTAATTAACTATATATCTATCTATCTATTACTCTGCATAATCATCTATCACTCTGCATATTTATCTATTTATCTCTTTAACTTGTCTATCTACTTACTTCTCTATCTATCTAATTATCTGCTTATCTATCTATCTATAACTCTGGTTATCTATACCTCTGTCTATCTTCTTCATATACTTATCTACCTGTTTATCTATCTATCTACCTATTTATCTGTCCATCTATATACCTCTCAATCTATCCATCTACTTATCTATCTCTTCATCTACCTATCTCTCTACTTACCTCTCTATCTATCTATCTATCTAATTATTTGCTTATCTATTTATCTATCTATATGTAACTCAGGTTATATACCCGTCTGTCTATCTTCTTTAACAACTTACCTATCTACCTGTCAAATGAAGTAGCTATCTTTTTTATCTACATACCAATCTACCTGTCTATCTATCTACCTATTTATCTGTCCATCTATATACTTCTCCATCTATCCATCTATATACCCCTCAAACTATCCATCTATATATCTCTCAATCTAGCCATCTATCTATCGCTTCATCTATCTATCCATCGATCTCTCTTCTCCATCTATCCATTTA
>NC_061104.1:48458469-48478469 GCF_015104395.2 Macrobrachium nipponense | reverse complement strand
TTATTTGTGATTGTCTCATTATTAGGTCCCCTATATGCATATAGCTTTCCTTCTCTGTCTCCATAGTTTATTGATTCAAATTTATCAGAGTTAAATACCATCCTATTCACCTCTGCCCAATCATATACTTTGTAAAGGTCTCTTTGTAGCGCGTTCCTATCTTCATCACAAGTAATTTCTCTACTTATTCTTGTGTCTATTCGGCGAAGCTACTCACTGCTGAGTCCTTAACATTACTGTCTATGTCTGCAATCATAATAACAAACAGTAATGCAGCTAATACCGTACCTTGTGGCACACCGGATATTACCTTGGTTTCATCCGATTTCTCATCGTTTGCAATAACTATCTGTTTTCTGTTGTGTAAAAATTCTTTTAACCATCTTCCTACTTTATCCACTGTATTATGTTTTCTAATTTTCTTCGCTAATATATTTATGGTCTACCTTGTCAAAAGCTTTTGCAAAGTCTAGATAAACCACATCTGTTTTCATTCCGCTTTCATATTATTTTTGTATATGTTCTCACGGTGGACTAACAGTTGGGTTTGTGTACTTTTTCCGGGTACAAAACCATGTTGTCCTATATTAAACAGATTATTTTTTATTAAATGTTTCATAATATTTTTCTTCATTACCCTTTCATACACTTTCATAATATGTGATGTTAGACTCACAGGCCTATAATTACTTGCCTCTAGTCTTGATCCACTTTTGAATGTAGGGGTAATATAGCTAATTTGTGCTCATCATAAATCGTGCCTGTACCTACACTTGTCTTAATATTGCAAGTGGCTTTGTGATAGAATGAACTACTTTCTTTAACAAAATAGCAGGAATTCCATCAGGCCTGCTGCAGCTCCATTTTTAATTTTTTAATTAATAGCCTGCACAAAATCAGCTTCATTAATATCTATGTCAGCTAAATATTCACTATTTTCTTCCCTTACTTCTATATCATTATCTTCATCATCTATTCTAGGGGAGAATTCTCTTATATCGTTCTGCCAATATGTTGCAAATTTCCTTTTTTTCATTCATTAATCTCCCTTCAATTCTTAGAGGGGCCATATTTCTATTCTTTTATTCTCTTTTCGCATATGAGTATAATAGTTTGGGGGGTTTTTTGCTTGATATTTACTAGGGTTTTTTCTTCCAAGTCCCGTTTTTCATTTTCTTTTGATTGTATAATCTTTTGTCTGCATTTTCTATCTTACTTTTTAGTTCTATTACTTTCCATGCATTTTTTTCTTTTCTGATTTTCTGGAACAAGATCCTTCTGTCTCTTGGTATGCATGACTGATGTTTACTTTTCTTCTTCGGTATATATTTATCCACTATTTTCTCTAATATTTATATAATATCTCCGTATTTACCCTTATGTCATCACTTACGAAAGAGAGAGAGAGAGAGAGAGAGAGAGAGAGAGAGAGAGATTTTTAATTTTTATATGCTTGTTAACCATACAAAGAGCGAGAGAGAGAGAGAGAGAGAGAGAGAGAGAGAGAGAGAGAGAGAGAGAGGAGAGAGGACAATTTTATAGCTTGATAACCATACAAAGAGAGAGAGAGAGAGAGAGAGAGAGAGAGAGAGAGAGAGAGAGAGAGAGCACAATTTTCTAAACCTTGTTAACCTTTACAAGAGAGAGAGAGAGAGAGAGAGAGGAGAGAGAAGGAAGAGGAGAGAGGAGAGAAGAGAGAGCGAATTTTAAAAAGCAATTGTTAAGCCATAAGTTACCCAGAGAGATAGAGAGAGAGAGAGAGAGAGAGAGAGAGAGAGAGAGGAGAGAGTTTTAGGAATTAATTTTTAAAGCTTTGTTAACCATACAGAGAGAAGAGAGAGAGAGAGAGAGAAGAGAGAGAGAGAGAGAGAAAGGATTGTCTTGCAAGGCCGCATTCCTGAGGATGATTCTACGATTACAAAGCGCAAACAAATTTACGAATAAACGTCCAGAAAGAAACATGTGGAAAATGTGACACGCATGCGCACATACGATTCATGCGACGCCATGCCATTTAATCAATCAATGTTTTATGCGTATTATTCTGTGAAAAATCTTAGAAGTAAAAAATGCGTCGAAGTTTTTTGTGAACAATCGTGTTTTCTGTACAGCATATAATGTTTGAAAAACTCTCAGACCACGTCCCGGTGTTGATCTGTGTTGTTGGTTTTAGCGGTGCCAGACGAGTGTAGAAGGCTGCAATTTGGTATGTTTGATGACTGGAGCATGGATGATCAACATACTACTTTGCAGCCCTCTAGCCTCAGTAGTTTTTGAGATCTGAGGGCGGACAGAAAAAGTCCAGACGGACAGACTAATAGCCATCTCAATTGTTTTCTTCAACATTAAACTAATAAAAATTATTCTTTCTGGAATATTTCTGACATCGTTCTTCTGATCGTGTGTCAATTGTCTAGTAAATGATTGTGCAGAAACGCCTGTCTTTTTTTTTTTTTTTTTTTTTTTTTTTTTTGTATGGTGCTTTTACGTTGCATGGAACCAGTGGTTATTCAGCAACAGGACCAACGGCTTGACGTGACTTCCGAACCACGTCGAGAGTGAACTTCTGTCACCAGAAATACACATCTCTCACTCCTCAATGGAATGCCCGAGAATCGAACTCGCGAACCACCGAGGTGGGACGCCAACACCATACCAACCACGACACTGAGGCGCTCAGAAACACCTGTTAACACCTCATATAAGATGCTAGGCTAGTCAATATTCCAGTTCCTATCGTACGGAACAAAATATAAGAGCGCAGAATTTTAGGCCAACCCTAAGCGCTGGGTCGCGTGAGGTCATTCAGCGCAGAAAGTGAAATTGACAGTCAACAGGTTTGAAAGGCGTAACAGGAGGAAAACCTCAACGCAGTTACACTATAAAACAATTGTTAGGAGAAGGTGGAAAGTAAGATAGAAGAAAGAGAATATGAAAGGAGGTACAGTAAAATAGAATGAAGGCGTTGCAGCTATGGACTAAGGTAAGAAGGGGACGATGCAAAGAACCTTAAGTAATGTCTACAGTGCACCGCGTGAGGTGTACTGACGGGACTAACGTCTGGAAACTATAATTAATCAGTTGATCAACAGTTACTGTTTTACTCTTTGCCAAAAGAGGAAAAGCCTAAAAATCGGTAAACGATTATTTGTGCTTTGAAATACCGAGTTCCCCCTTTCATGTCCACTGGATTACAAAATTCTTAAAAGGGATACCAGCATTTAAAAAAAAACATTTCTTATGATAAAAAAATATCTTATGATACAAAATGCACGGACGCAATCATTAACCGCTAAAGCGAGTATGAGAGTGTTGCTTATGTATTCAGTAACAAATTGTGAATGTAATTCTATATATTTATATAAAATAATTGTTACGTGAATTTAACCAAATATCTTTTTTTATAATGCGTTGGAAGTACATACGCTGAAAAATTAGTTTTGTCCAAAATGAATATATGCATAGGAGCATATATATAATATAGAAAGTGGTTCGTGGTGGTAGGATTCTGTTTTCTAATAGTAATAGTTATGACTTAGACCATCAACGGATGGTAAGCGCCTCAGTGGCGTGGTCGGTATGGTGTTGGCGTACCACCTTGGTGGCCATGAGTTCGATTCTCGGTCATTCTATTGAGGGGTCAGAGATGTGTATTTCTGGTGATAGGAGTTCACTCTCGACGTGGTTCGGAAATCACGTAAAGCCCCGTTGGTCCCGTTGCTGAATAACCACTGGTTCCATGCAACGTAAAAGCACCATACAAACAAACAAACAATCTACGGATGGTCTATTGTTTGTCACTTTTTCATGTATTTCAACCGAGTTCTTCACATTCACGAATGATCCCTGATCTCCTTTATCTGCCGAGAGAGAGCGACCAGATTCGCCGAACAGCAGAAGCACCAATTTGCAGTAAATGGGCCTCTCTGTCGAACTTCTCAGTTCCAGAGGTCCTTCATTCCTCAGTTCCAGAGGTCCTTCATTCCTCAGTTCCAGAGGTCCTTTTCATTGCCTCAGTTCCAGAGGTTTCCTTTCATTTCTCAGTTTCCCAGAGGTCCTTCATTCCTCAGTTCCAGAGGTCCTTCATTCCTCAGTTCCAGAGGTCCTTCATTTCTCAGTTCCATAGGTTCTTTATTCCTCAGTTCTAGAGGTCCTTCATTCCTCAGTTCCAGAGGTCCTTCATTCCTCAGTTCCAGGGTTCTTTATTTCCTCAGTTCCCTTTAGAGGTCCTTCATTCCTCAGTTCCAGAGGTTCTTAACATTCCTCAGTCCAGAGGGTTCCTTTTATTCTTCAGTTCCAGAGTCCTTCATTCCAAACATTCCAGTTCCAGAGGTCCTTTTATTTCCTCGTTCCCAGAGGTCCTTCATTCCTCATTCCAGAGGTCCTTTATTCCTCAAGTTCCAGAGGTTCCTTCATTCCCATTTCCAGAGGTTCCGTCCATTCCTTCAGTTTCCAGAGGTTCCTTCATTCCTCGTTCCAGAGTCCGTTTTTCATTCCTTCAGAAGTTCCAGAGGTTCCTCATCCATTCCTCAGTTTCCAAGGTTTTCCATTCCACCAGAGGTTCCATTTCCAGTTCCAGGTCCTTTATTCCTCAGTTCCAGAGGTCCTTCATTCCTCAGTTCCAGAGGTCCTTTATTCATCAGTTCCAGAGTTCTTCATTCCACAGTTCCAGAGGTCCTTCATTTTCCCTTTTCTAGGTCCATTCCAGAGTTCCTTCATTCCCTCAATTTGTTCCAGAGGTCCTTCATTCCTCAGTTCCAAGAGTCCTTCATTCCTCAGTTCCAGAGGTCCTTTACCTTTATTCCTCAGTTCCCAGAGGTCTTTTATTCCTCAGTTCCCCCCCCAGAGGTCCTTTATTCCTAATTTCCAGAGGTCCCTTAATTCTCTTCAGTTCCCAGAGTCTCCTTTATATTCTCAATCTAGAGGTCTTTATTCCTCACACCGTTGGACTCTGGAACAGCCTCCCAGAGGAAATCTTACAATTGGAACTTCAGAAGTTCAATCGAATATGCAATACATTAATACCCTAATACTATTGTCCTTTGAATTTCAATACATTTTTATCTTTTTGTTCATTTATCAATTTATTTTTCTAGTGAGTGATATCTCTTCTTTCTGTATTTCCCTTTACCTCCTCTTACTACTTCCTAATGAGCACCATTATTTTTTTTTTTTTCTTTGGAAGCTTGAATTTAAAGCCAGTGGCCCCTTTGGTGGGTTTTTTTCCAAATGAATAAGTTTCATCTCCTGAATAATAATAATAATAATAATAATAATAATAATAATAATAATAATAATAATAATCAGGAAGGAGGCCTTCTTTGAGGGCAGTAGCATTGAATATTATAGCTGCTTCAACGGCATTTAATTTATAGAGAGAAAAAGATAATAAGAAAAATTGAGAAGATTCTATATAAAGTAAATGCCATTGAAACCGCTTAATAATAATAATAATAATAATAATAATAATAACTAATAATAATAATAATAATAATAATAATAATAATAATAATAATAATAATAATAATAATGGTGCGAGCACCAACCTGAGGGAGTGATAGAAAACGATCAGGCAAAGATCCTCTGGGACTCTGGTATCAGAACCAGATAGGGTGGAGTTACGTGCACCACAGACCAGAAGTGTGACGTTGATTGACAGTCAAGAAGAAAAAAAAGTATCACTCATTGATTGCCGCAATATCAATGGGACACCTGATTAGATGAGAAAGAAAGAGAAAAATATGATAAGCATCCAGACCTGAGAATAGAAATATGAAGGATATGGGATATGACAGTGGAAATTGTACCCATAATCATAGGAACACTAGGCACGATCCCAAGATCCCTGAAAAGGAACCTAGAAGAATTAGATGCCGAAGTAGCTCCAGGACTCAAGCAGAAGAGTGTGATCCTGGAAACAGCGCACATAATAAGAAAAGTGATGGACTCCTAAGGAGCAGGATGCAACCACGAACCCCACACTATAAAACTACCCGGTCGAATAGGATGAATGTGATAAACAAAAAAGAAAAATAATAATAATAATAATAATAACAATAATAATAATAATAATAATAATAATATCAAAGAAGCAGTACGAGCGCGTATAATCCAAACTTGGTATACATACATGTGAGTAAGCATGTCAACAAAGCTTCTCGTGTAAGTGGTTAAGTAAGGTCATATTTCAGAAAAATATTTGCAAGCCTGTAGTTAATTACTGTGTTAAAACTATACATAAGCTAGCAAACATGTATCACTACATAAAAATTAGTATATACAAGCTTGCATAAATGTAAGATGTCTATACATATGCTGGCAAACATGTATTACTAAACTAAAATTATTATGCACAAACATGTATATATGTAAGGGGGGGGGGGGACTTGACACACGCCAGCAAACATGAATCACTAAACAAAAATGATTATGTACAAACATGCATAAATGTGGAAAACTATACATATGCTAGCAAACATGTATTACTAAACTAAAATTATTATGTACAAACATGCATAAATGCAAGTGGGAAACCATACATATGCTAGCAAACATGTATTACTTAACTAAAATCATTATGCACAAACATGTAGAAATGTATGGGAAGGGGAACTTTACACACGCTAGCAAACATGAATCACTAAACAAAAATGATTATGTACAAGAGTGCATAAATGCAAGGAGAAACGTTCCTCAGTGCAACATGAGTTTGCAAGAACGTCGACTCAACTGCAAAACAAAACTATTAACGTTTATTAAGAAGCATAAATGCGCCTGGCATTTCCCTGTTGTCCTCTGCTAACTGCCGATTGGTTGAAATTTTTTCTTTTCATTCGAAGGGTAATGGCGCACAAAACCAAATATATTTATTTAACGCGCGTGGTGAGAGGAAAAAAAAAGGGGGAGAGAACACTGGAATTTTACGACGGAAGGTGAGAGAGAACTGGTCTTTTTAGACGGGAAAAACATGAGCATGAAGTGAATTCTAAAGCCCGGCAGAAAATCAAACGAAGATGCAATGCATTACTACCCTAATACAATGCAACTTGTATTTTATTATTTTACTTACATTTTTATTTATTTATTGTTCGTTTGTATGGTGTTTTGACGTTGCATGGAACCAGTGGTTATTTAGCAACGGGACCAACGGCTTTACGTGACTTCCGAACCACGTCGTGAGTGAACTTCTATCACCAGAACGCACGTCTCCAAACTCTCAGTGGAATGCCCGAGAATGGAACTCGTGGCCACCGAGGTGGTAGGCCAAGACCATACCGATCACGCCACTGAGGCGCTCTTTCTGCATTTCCCATTAACTTGTGTTACTTATTTCTAATGAACGCCATATTCCCTGGACGCTTGAATTTCGAGGCAATGACCCCTGTGGTGGCTTGCTCCATATGAATAGGGTTCATGTTCTGAATAATAATAATAATAATCATAATTAAAACTGAATCAAATGATATAAAACAAAAGAACCTTCGTCAGCCATAAATCGTAAATATTGCGTTGCATCACTGATTTACGAGCTAATCATATGCCGATATTTTGGAAATCCAAAGTAATATGATCATTCTGTCACACCAGCTTTTACAGCAAAAAATGGAAAAGAAAAAAAAAAAGACTGACATTAGATACATGTAGTCATGGACGTTAAAGGTGAAAGGCCAAGCGCTGAGACCTATGAGGTCAATCAGCGCTGAAAAGGAACATGAGAGTCAAGGAGGTTTGAAAGGTGTAACAGGAGGAAAACCTCAAAGCAATTGCACTAAGAATCAATTATTAGGAAAGGGTTGAGGAAAGCAAGATGGAAGAAAGAGACTATGAACGGAGTTACGGTAAAAGGAATGAAAGGGGGTTGCAGCTAGCGACCGAAGGGGACGCTGCAAAAGAATTTAATTAAAGTAACGCTTACAGTGAACCGAGTGAGGTGCACTGATGGCACTAGCCGCCCACAACCCCCCCCCCCCTCCCCCCAACGGAGAAGATCAAGGGGTAAACTTTTAAAATGTGTTGAAGATTTAACTGGCTTTATGCCACACCACGGGCTCTTGCTCACAGAGCAAGCCCAGCAGGAGTTTTTTATAAAAGATCCGTTGTGGACAACAACGACATTTAACGTAAATACAGAGCAACCCAACGAGCCGTCACGACTAACGAAGAAGGCGAAGCTTAAAAGCAAACGCAAGCAAACTTCGGAACGCGCCTGCAAGCATGTGTATACTAAGTAATTCACAGCCTTCGGTTAAAGTCGGGCTTGATGTACAGTACAAGTAATTCCCTGGGAATGACTCGACGCTAATTTCGTCCCTCTCTCCTTTGAAACGAACTTTCAGGTCCAGTTTCGTTAACCACTCCTTCGTCGGAATGGCCGCCCTCTTCCTCTTCTGAATTATTATTATTATTATTATTATTATTATTATTATTATTATTATTATTATTATTATTATTATTGAAAATCCTAAAGCAGTAGCACGAGACTTCAAATGGAGAAACAAATCCACAGTTATGTAAATGTACATTAATTTAAATTTAAAACTGCAAGGATAGCCTATATCAACATGTCAGATTGATAAGGGGAACAGAACAGATTCCGGAAAGCTATCCTTGCAGTTTTAAATTTAAAATATATGTACATTTACATAACTGTGGATTTGTTTCTTCCATTATATTATTTTATTATTATTATTACTATATTAGAGGTGA
Organism: Macrobrachium nipponense; assembly: GCF_015104395.2. Lineage (NCBI taxonomy): Eukaryota > Metazoa > Arthropoda > Malacostraca > Decapoda > Palaemonidae > Macrobrachium > Macrobrachium nipponense. The sequence goes on along the minus strand of NC_061104.1, from coordinate 48,469,763 downwards.
AGAAATCCACAGTGGTGTAAATGTAAATATAAAGAAAGTCACTCATATAAATTCATGGATGTCTCCGGGCACAAAGATGAATTCCATCCAACCCCTTTTCTGGAAACGGGTCTGTACAGTGACGTAAGACGGCCACACACCTGAACTTTCTACAGCAGAGTTACTGACCATTTCAAGGCCTGCGGTGCATAGGTTTTCTTAAATATCTTTTTAAATATCAACTGTATCTTATTGAAATTTTGGCCCAATATGTTTTAGACCTTCCGCTAATGTATGGCTATATAACTAAGTATCTAAATTGATTAATAATGGCACTTTACTCTTGAACATTTCCAATTTTGTTTGCATTTGACTAAGACTTTCGGACACCTATAGAAAAATGACAGCCCGTCCTCAATTCTTTCTCTTCCTGTTAACAAATATGAATGAAAGTGAACCGTACTTACGTGTTATGGACGTATAGTGTTTTACATTTTTAAATTACGTTATGGATTATTGTTTTTTTGTATACAAATTTAGTTTATGCAATAAAGTTTATTTGTGTTTCATTATTTTGGGAGATTATTATGATCTCTAAGGTTTATTTAGAGTATATATATATATATATAATGGAAAATATTCCCGCTGAAAATTAGAGGGGCAGTAGTTACAAGCTGTTCAGGTGTGTTTATATTGTCGTCCGGCTTCCACCCGCCCATCCTGAACTCAATGCCATCGAGCAGGTATGGGCGCATATGAAGCTATATGTACGTTCATCGTTACGGCATTTCACCGGGACAGACCTCAAGGCCAGATTGAGGAAGCAAGCCTGCTGTCACAAAACAGGTGTGGGAAGGATTGCTGGTCCAACGATCTGTTATAGACAGTGATGGGGAGTGAGCTGAAATATCCTTATACGTGTGTATATATAGTCCTGTAATTAATAGTTTTGATATATTTATCAACCAGTTTTTTATTTTGTTTTCCTATGCTGTTTTCCTGGTTACTGCAAAACTTTACTTCAAAATCTGTAAAATTTCTGTATATTTTGTACATACTTTATTGGGTATACATAATAAAATAATGTATATAGTGATCTTACTTTTAAATAAACTATGATCTGTGTTTTCCTTCCATATTCATATCTCCAATAATAATCTAAAGTTGCCACTACCACACCATTCTCATGTAAATAGATAAGAAGGGTACATGGTAAATAAAAACTTACAAATGGCTTTATGAAAAGTCATCAGTTAATAAATGGTAGTTCGTGTACATCTTGAAACGTAAAAAAAAAAACATATGGTAGTACACTATTCATTCATAAGTATCAGACAGAGTAAGAAAAGAGAGGAGTGGGCGGGGCTTCTTCCTAACCTTTGGCTAAGCCAACGACAGGTGTTCGTATATTTACAACTAATACTGAGGAAAAATTGAAAACTTTTCTAAGTAAAGTGCCTTAATTATTAATTCAGGGTACTTAATTATTATTGCCATATATTAGCGGAAGGTGTGAAACATGTTGTGCCAAATTTTCAGGAAGATCCAGTTGATATTTAAAAAGATATTTAAGAAAACCTATGCAAAGCAGGGCTTGAAATGGTCAGTAGGTAGTTGAACCTTCGTCCAGAAAGGGGTGTAAATATATATATATATATATATATATATATATATATATATATATATATATATATATATATATTATACACATGCAAACACCAGTAGGACGCCATAAAGGTGATAACTCGGAACTCTCTCTCTCTCTCTCTCTCTCTCTCTCTCTCTCTCTCTCTCTCTCTGCTACGTAAACGTTATCGTTTCACTGCATTTTATAGTCTTCAAACATCAAACGCTTAAGTTAAGTAAATCTTATATTTAACCAGACGACTAAGCTGCTTAACAGCTCTCCTACAGCTGACCCAAAGGATTAGATATTTTTTACGTGGCTAGGAACCAATTGGTTACCTAGCAACGGAACCTACAGCTTATTGTGGGATCCGAACCATATTATATTCGAGAAATGAATTTCTAATCAACAGAAATGAATTCCTTTTATTCCTCGTTGGCAGAGTGGGGAATCGAACTGGACTAACTGAATCTGTAAGCGAACACGTAAACCGCTCGTCCAACGAGGTACTACTATGAAACTGCTAATAATATGGCAAACAATACAATGGGAGATGATTCTTTATAGTGTAAAGTGAAAAGATATAGTTTAACTAAGCCTGGTATTCGAGAAAACTATCGAATTTGGTGCTGAAAACCATCAATTTTGAGATTATAATGCAATAATTAAAACCATTTTTAAATATGAATTTATGATATTTCAAAAATAAATCTAATATGGGATGAAATTTAAAGATATAAGGTTTTATCTGCCGAAAGAATTTTCTTTAATCTTCAATACTTCTAGAGTTATTAGTATTTGAATAGCATTAGGGCCGGGCCGCCGGGTCAGGGCCCAGGATATGCCAGGTCAGGCAGGGTCGGGACGAGATGTGCCAGGTTGGGCAGGGTCAGGACGGGATGTGCTGGGTCAGGCCAGGAGTGCCGGGTCGGGGCTGGGATGTGCTGGTTGGGCCAGGAGTGCCGGTCGGGCTGGGATGCGCTGGGTTGGGCCGGGATGTGCTGGGTCGGTCCGGGATGTGCCGCCGGTCGGGCTGGGATGTGCTGGGTTTTAGGCCAGGATGTGCTGGGTCGGGGCAAGGATGTGCTGGTCGGGCCAGGATGTGCCGGTCGGGCAGAGTTGGGGCGGGATGTGCTGGGACGGGCCGGGATTGGCCGGGTCGGGCCGGGATGTGCCAAGCTGCTAGAAATGAGCGAGTTTCCAGAAAAGACTTCGCTTCACTTGTAACAAACGTTTGTATATTTCTGATATATATTTGCATTTACATACAACACTGAATTTTTTCGCCATTTTTAGTGCATTATATTATTATTATTATCATTAGTATTATTATTATTTCTACTGAACACTGTATTATTTGGAAGCTTGTAATTTAATAAAAGAAATAATAATGAATAATAACTAATTAATAATAATAATAATAATTAATAATAATAATCATAATAATATTCTTAGCAGCATGAGTCTTTTTGAAATAGAGAAATAAATCCAGAGTTTTGTATGGCCTTAACTATATATAAGTACATATATGGAAAATAATAATAATTATTATTATTATTATTTAAGAAGGAGACCCTCTCGTAGACATTTTTGGTTAAGATGGTTGCTGCTTCAGCACTATTAATCTTTTAGAGAAGACTCTCTACAAGATTAATAGTGGTGAAGCAGCAAGCATTTTTAATAATAATAATAATAATAATAATAATAATAATAATAATAATAACAACAACAGAATCAACCATCTGATGTTCATGGACAACATCAAGCTGTATGGTAAGAGCATCAAGGAAATAGATACCCTAATCCAGACTGTAAGGATTGTATCTGGGGACATCAGGATGGAGTTTGGAATAGAAAAATGCGCCCTAGTCAACATACAAAAAGGCAGTAACGAGAACTGAAGGGGTAAAGCTACCAGATGGAGCAACATCAAACACAATAGATGAGACTGGATACAAATACCTGGGAATAATGGAAGGAGGGGATATAAAACACCAAGAGATGAAGACACGATCAGGAAAGAATATATGCCAGAGGACTCAAGGGGATACTCAAGTCAAAGCTCAACGCCGGAAATATGATAAAGCCATAAACATGGGCAGTGCCAGTAACAGATACAGTGCAGGAATAGTGGATGGACGAAGGCAGAACTCCCGCAGCTAGATCAGCGAAAACCAGGAAACATATGACAATACACAAAGCACTACACCCAAGAGCAAACACGGACATACTATACATAACACGAAAGGAAGGAGGGAGAGGACTACTAAGTATAGAGGACTGCGTCAACATCGAGAACAGAGCACTGGGGCAATATCTGAAAACCGGTGAAGACGAGTGGCTAAGAGTGCATGGGGAAGAAGGACTAATAAAGTAGACGAAGACCCAGACATATACCGAGACAGAGAATGACAAACGGAACAGAGGACTGGCACAACAAACCAATGCACGGACAATACATGAGACAGACTAAAGAACTAGCCAGCGATGACATATGGCAATGGCTACAGAGGAGAGCTACAGAAGGAAACTGAAGGAATGATAACAGCGGCACAAGATCAGGCCCTAAGAACCAGATATGTTCAAAGAACGATAGACTAAATAACATCTCTCCCATATGCAGGAAGTGCAATACGAAAAATGAAACCATAAACAAATAGCAAGCGAATGCCCGGCACTTGCACAGAACCAGTACAAAAAGAGGCATGATTCAGTGGCAAAAGCCCTCCACTGGAGCCTGTGCAAGAAACATCAGCTACCTTGCCAGTAATAAGTGGTACGAGCACCAACCTGAGGGAGTGATAGAAAAAGATCAGGCAAAGATCTCTGGGACTATGGTATCAGAACAGATAGGGTGATACGTGCAAATATGACCAGACGTGACGTTGATTGACAAAGTCAAGAAGAAAGTATCACTCATTGATGTCGCAATACCATGGGGCACCAGAAGTTGACGTGAGAAAAAAGAGAAAAAAGGGAAAAAAATGGATAAGTATCAAGATCTGAAAATAGAAATACGAAGGATATGGGATATGCCAGTGGAAATTGTACCCATAATCATAGGAGCACTAGGCACGATCCCAAGATCCCTGAAAAGGAATCTAGAAAAACTAGATGCTGAAGTAGCTCCAGGACTCATGCAGAAGAAGTGTGATCCTAGAAACGGCACACATAGTAAGAAAAGTTGTGGACTCCTTAAGGAGGGCAGGATGCAACCCGGAGCCCCCAAACACTGTAAAATACCTCACCCAGTCGAATTGGAGGACTGTGATAGAGCAAAAGAAAAAAATAATAAAAAAAAAAAAAAAAAAAAAAAATAAAAAAAAAAAAATAAAATAATAATAATAATAATAATAATATAATAATAATAAATAATAATAATTAATAATAATAATTAAATTATTATTATTATTATTATTATTATTATATTATTATTATTACATCCCCTTACTTTACTGAATGGTGGGATAATATTGAAGCCAGAGTTAGCAATATCGTTCCCATCGCTAATACTGGATTTACCAGTACTCAACAAGGAATTTCGCACTGAAAAATAAACACACCAAAATAAGTCTAATACACAAACATTGAAAAACACATAATGAAATAAGTCGAATAAACAAACACTGAAAAACACATACTGAAATAAGTCGAATAAACAAAACACTGAAAAATACACAACGAAATAAGTCGAGTACACAAAGCAGTGAAAAATATACACTCCATAATAAGTTGAATACACAAAACATAAAAATTTTAATACACATTATAATAAGTCGAATACACAAAAGTGAAAGAACACGCTAAAATAATTCAAATACACAAAACAGTGGAAAAAACACTCTAAAATAAGTCGAATACACAAAACCGTTAAAAAACACGCACTAATAAAAGTCGAATACCCGAAACAGTGAAAAATACACTAAAATAAGTCGGATGCCCGAAACAGTTAAAAATACACACACTAAAGTAAGTCGAATACAAGAAACAGAAAAAAAATTTAAATACGTCGAATACACAAAAACAATGAAAAATACACGACATCACTGAGAAAATAATATGAGGTCAGAGGCACGAGACATCAACAATTATTTAGCGAAAGAGATACTGGATTCCAGTGCAAGGTTCAAACACAGACAGATCCAGATCAACAACGCCTCGCTTAGTCTGCAGACCCGATGTTTATTCCATTAAGCCTTGCGCGTTACTGCAGATCCCTAAGACTGAATCGATGATATTATTGTTATTATTATTTAGGAAGCAGACCGTCTCTTAAGTATACTTTATTCAAAGTGATGGCTACCTCAGCGCATTACGCTCGTAGATATTCTTCTCTATTTTTCGATTGCTATTCGAAAAATAGAGAAGAATCTCTACAAGCGTAACGCTGCTGAGGTAGCTATCAATAAAGTATTATTATTATTATCATTATTCAGAAGGGAACCCTATTCGATAATAATAATAATAATAATAATAATAATAATAATAATAATAATAATAATAATAATAATAATAATAATAATAGTCACTCTACCACCTACATATTCTAACAAACTTCGCATCCAGCCTAAACTTTTTAATTCCTCTAAACTACTTATATTCTATACCATAAGCATTCAGTGTCATTTGCTTTTCCCCTTTATCACTATCATGAGCATTCTCTAGATCTACACTTGACCCTATATTTTCAGTTTTTTACAAAACAAAAACTATTTCATAAAAAAAAAAAAAAAATAATTGATCTGAGCACCAACTTCTGCGTCTAAAACCAAATTGTTCGTCGCCTACCAATTCTTCCATCATGTCTTGCTTTCTCGAGCAGAATCCCTGGTACTCTTAAGTAAGTTTTAGATTCCTCTGTAACTTTATACTAAGTAACAATTTTACGATGCTGCTTTGAGACGATTCTGAACTCGTGACAGCTAAGTGTCATCGTAGGTGATTTTCCACTGTAGAGCTCCCGAGTTCCTATATACCCCTTCATTTGTTTGTTTGTATGGTGCTTTTACGTGGCATGGAACCAGTGGTTATTCAGCAACGGGACCAACGGCTTGACTTGACTTCCGAACCACGTCGAGAGTGAACTTCTATCACCAGAAATACACATCCCTGACTCCTCAATGGAATGGCCGAGAATCGAACCCGCGACCACCGAGGTGGGACGCTATTACCATACCAACCACGCCTCTGAGGCGCTATATATATATACATATATATATATATATATATATATATATATATATATATATATATATATATATATATACACCCCTTCATGGCTTGACAGATTTTTCAGAACTGAATCTTGACAAAAACGTGACAGCCGAGTGTCATCGTAGGTGATTTTCCACTGTAGTGGTCCCGAGTTCTGCATGGATTCATAGATTTTCCACTTTACTTACGATCTTAGGGTCTCTATGGGCTAGGAATGAGGCGTTTAGGAGACCAGAAGTTCTACCAGATGAGTCATCAGTAGCCATTTTCCTGTTGCCCCAGGTCCTACTTTGGTGGAAGGGTAGGTTGGGCACTGCTCATGTATGTATGTAGGTAAGTTAGATCTTGGGGACATTGTGAGACTCCACAATGACATATCTGTTGCCTCTGCTGCTCTTAGGTGAACTTTTGAACCTTTACTCTTATGTGAATTTTGAATAGTTACTCGTAGGTGAACCTTTGAACCTTCAATAGTATATATGTGGCCTTTGAACCTTTACTCATATGTAGCCTTTTATTTTTAACATTTACTCGTAGGTGACCTTTGAAAACCTTCAGTTAGTATATATGTGTGACCATTGAATCTTTAATCGAAAATGTGACCTTTGAAACCTCTAAAGTGACCTTTGAACATTTACTCATATGTGACCTTTGAGCCTTTACTTGTACCTGTGGCCTTTGAACCTTTATTCCCATGTGACCGTGAACCTTTACTTGAATGTGACCTCTGAACCTTTATTCGAATGTGACCTCCGAACCTTTATTCGTAGGTGACCTTTGAACCCTCAGCCATTAAACGATAGTTGAGACACAAGAGCAGTGTTACTGATCTGACATAATTCATTTGCTTGAGTCTCATCGAGTAGGAAGCATATGACTAAATGCACTTCAAATGTGAGAGGAATTTTCTAATCAGGAACAGGGAACGCAAACATAAAACCTTTCTATAATCTGGTTGAATAAAAATTATACTAAAATTAAATAGTTTTAAGAAACCTGAACACCCAAGATGCTGAAATAAGTGTGAGGCTCGATTATATTTACATCGAAAATATTGATGGGAAAGATAACAGGATGTAGAGGTTAAGTATATCTTAGTTTAACCAGACCACTGAGCTGATGAACAGCTCTCCTATGGCTGGCCCGAAGGATTAGATATACTTTTACGTGGCTAGGAACCAATTGGTCACCTAGCAACGGGACCTACAGCTTATTGTGGGATCCGAACCAACATTATATCGAGAAATGAATTTCTATCACCAGAAATAATTCTCTTTGATCCCACGTCGGCCGCGCCGAGAATCGAACTTCGGACCACCGGATAGGTAGCCGAGCGCGAAAACCACCCGTCCAACAAGGAACATAGATAACAGATGTAGCTAATAACTTTGTCTTGAAGGTTATTATATACAAATGAATAAAAACAAAAGTCTAAGTATTTCCACGACTGAGAAAACAATTCCTTTCAGATCAACAGTGGAAAAAATTATAAAATACGAATTTGTACGAAAGAGATGTGAACAAACTAGCTATGAAGGAAAAGCTACCCAGAGTCTGTGAGAACGATATTCAATCCGTAAGAAAACAAGACTCAGCGAATAATGCTATATAAGCCGCAGCCCACGAAACATTCAGCCACGGCCCAGTGATGACCTGTCCTATAGCGTTGCCAGACGCGCGATCATTGCTAACTGAAGGTTTTAAAAAAAGAAAACTAGTGAGGCTAGAGGGCTGTAATTTGGTACGTTTGATGATTGGAGGGTGGATGATCAACATACCAATTTGCAGCCCTCTAGCCTCAGTAGTTTCTAAAATCTGACGGCGGACAGGAGGAGTGCGGACAGGAAAAAAAAAAGTGCGGACGGACAGCCAAAGCCATCTCAATCGTTTTCTTTGACAATAAACTACAACCTACTTATTTACAAAGCATCTTCTAAAACGGGTTCCCTGACTCAATAGCGGAGGAAAACATATAGACAGCCTTCGCTCGACAATGGTCTCCCATGTATACAATTCTCTATTGAAGCTTCCTTTGTCGGCCGTGACAGAGACACGGCCGTAATTTTGCCGGTCACCCCCGCCCCCGAAAAGGAGGAGGAGGAGGAGGAGGAGGACTTCTCTGTCTCCGGAATGGGATAGAGCAGGAATCCGTAAATATGACTGAGCTAAGGATATAGAGAAGAATATAAACGGCGGATTGGGATCCCAGACTTTACGAGTTGCTGAGGTCGTAAGAAGACGAGAATAATGCCCAGGGAATAAATAGAAAAAAAATGGGGGGGAAGGGGGAAGGGGGAAGGGGGAAGGGGGAGGGGAAGGGGGGAGGGTGGGTAGGAGTCGGGGAGCTGAATCCTCTTTACCTGCTCTCATGGACAATGAACTCTTCTCTGTACCTCACTACATCTGTTTTGGAATCACTACATGTTTTGGAATACTGGAATTGGAATTTGGGCCAAAGGCCAAGCGTCAGGACCTTTGAGGTCAAGCGCTGGGACCTATAAGGCCATTCAGCGCTGCAACGAAAATTCACAGCTTATAAGTTTTGAAAGGAGTAACAGGAGATAAACCTCGCAGTTGCACTGTGAAGCAATTGTTCGAGGGGATGGAAAGTCAGATAGAAGAAAGAGAATATGAACGGATGCACAGTAAAAAGAATGAAAAAGGTCGCAGCTATGGCCAGAAGGGACGCTGCAAAGAACCTTAAGTAATGCCCACAGTGCACCACGTGAGGTGCACTGACGGCACTATACCCTCTACAGGAACTATACCTGTTTCGATTATTACAATGGATGATTTATTGCATGAAGCGACTGGCACTCGGATTTAACTTTCTTAGGAATCACGTCGCCTCTACGTATTACTCACTTCTAAATATACTCGCAAGGAAAGTGTGTTTTCTCATTGTTCATGTTTTAATCGAGTTTTAACGTCAGTATAAAAGTCAACACCACATAAAAAAAACTAATGAAGAAAATATACATTTTCAGTAGCTAATCCTTTAAAATTTATGGCATTTTCTTTTGCCTCTAACAAAGCTACGATAACTCGTTCTCTGTGAAGTTATCTTTGTTGAAAACACGGTGTTTAAAGTGACACGCCTTTATTCCTAACTGATTGTTTGTTTGTTTGTTTGTATGGTGTTTTTACGTTGCATGGAACCAGTGGTTATTCACCAACGGCTTCAAGTTTCTTCGGAACCACGTCGCGAGTGAACTTCTATCACCAGAAATCTCTAACCCCTCCGTGGAATGCCCGAAAATCGAACTGGCAGCCGCCGATGTGGCAGGCCAAGACCATACCGATCACGCCACTGAGGCGCTACCTAACTGGTTGTTGGAGAACCTTTTAATACTTTACCTAACTCAGGTAGCAGCCTACTTTTCTTCACGGCAAGAAGGGTATAGTCAGTTCAGCTCTGAGTTCCATCTTAGACTCCCAGAACGTTATTTTTCCTACTATATTCTTCGCTCGTCATCGAACATTAATTGCCTATAATTCAAGCTGCAGTCGAACACCTGAGTCACCAATGGACTTTATTACAGCAGTTCAAAGGATGGAAAATCTTGAGGTATGGCACTTTCATTACGGCACAGTGATTTTGTGGCTTTACGGTTTTTCCCTAAGATTTATTAAACACTCTACTCCTTGCATTCAGCCCTTGTTTGAATGTTTGTTTGTATGGTGTTTTTACGTTGCATGGAACCAGTGTTTATTCAGCAACGGGACCAACGGCTTAACGTGTCTTCCGAACCACGGCGAGAGTGAACTTCTATCACCAGAAATACGCACCTCTCACACCTCAATGGAATGCTCGAGAATCGAACTCGCGGCCACCGAGATAGCACGCTAACACCATACCGATCACGCCACTACGACGTCTCAGCCCTTGTATGAAATCAAGCTCGCTTTTCAATGAATGCCCAACGAAAGCAGTTTTTTCTAAATTGTTCCTTGCCGTTATAACCGTACAGGTTCTGTTCATCTGTAGAGTAGGATTCATCTCCCCTAACAGTTATATATTTGAAATTATAATTTATTTGTATAGGCCTACAGCCGTGAATGCTCATATTCATATCCTGCCGTTTCATTTAGGCTACTACAAACTTCCTCTTATTTTCGTAAGATATATTCTTGACATTTACCTATATTCAAATTATTCCAGCGTGATTAGTTTTTGCTTCCGTTACTTCCTGGTGACTTTTGTTTTCAATTATATTAATTCCCATATTTTTTTTCATGGGAGGATAAGGAGATCTGGAGCCGTCGATCTTCCTTCGTTTAGTGGACTCCGATCCAGGGGAGATTCAAGCAGTTACAGATATAATTACCCACTTCAGACATTCATTGTTATTAAACTTAATAAGTTTTGGGCTTTAGTCTGTGTATTCATTCTCCTCCCTAGGAATTCTGTCCATGAGATTTTTAAAATACAAAACTACTCCTCCTTGTATTCCGTCTAGGCCTCTAGGCCTAT
>NC_061104.1:48433469-48450969 GCF_015104395.2 Macrobrachium nipponense | reverse complement strand
TTTTCAAAGGCGCCTTGGACGTGCCTTTGCACGAAAAGGCTGCCTTTTTGTCAAAGGCGCCTTTGGATAGTCCAGCCAATCACATCGCCGTATCATAGCGTGGCTAGAGAATGAGAACCAATCACGATACAACAGCATATCAGCTGATGTTGATGGCAGAGCGATAAAGAAGCGGCACGATGGACCCTGTGGCTAAGAAAAGGAAGCAACCTCCCTAATTTAGCATAGACTAATTGCCATACATACCTAGATTGAAGCGAGTTTTGGCTAGGCCTTGGCTTATGTTCTACTGTTAACGTCATGCTAATTATGATATATAGTACCTAGTAGGCTATATGTTAGGCTATGCAAAAGTATCCAATGATATTGCTTGGAAATGAATGTTTTAGCCTAAGCTGTGATGATATGCCTAGACCTGTGGGTATTGCATAAGTTGCCAATACCTATGCCTTGCCTAACCAGATCATTTTATTTTTATATATTTTACACAATTCTAAGAGGTTTTTCATGTATGGCATTTCTGCCCCAAATGAATGTTAACCATTTAATCTTAGGTTAGGGTTAGGTTATAAAGTTAGGGAGCTTTTGAAGAATTGCAGCCCACACGAACATGAGACCTGTTCAAAAAGGATAAAATTGGGGTCCGTATTTTAAAAGGGTCTTATCTACAAGACCAATTCTTAACCTAGGCTAACCTGAACCTAACATAACCATGCCTAGTGTGACTCAAGTAATTGTTATACTCTATCTATGGTATCTGTCACTTTTTTTTTTTTTCCTTTGATGAGGTAGAGATGTGGGAAGTCATTGATAATAATTACACAATTACATTGATGTTTCTTTTCCAGAGTTATTGCAGTAGCTAATTTCTGTATTATAATCTTTTGAGGTGGTGGTCCTCATGAAAGTTTAGCTCTAGAACCTTCAGAGGAAGTTTTGGTAAGATTGGGCCTACTGGAGCAAGAAGCAGTTGAGGTGTTGGCAGATGTTTCCGATATTTTTCAGGATATATTGTCTAATCAAAAAGAATTAAATGAAAGTGTAAAAGAATTAAATGGATATGCCTAAGAGACATTATGCATAATTTTTTTTTTTTTTAAAGTGGTAGTACTTTTAATAGTCTATACGGTAGTAAAATCTTTTTTTTTTTTTTGGTTTTTTTTTCATACCATGCTTATAATGTTTTCCTATACCACGGGTGCCCATAATGTGATAAATGTCATATACCTCTTCATTATTGAGATTAGTTTTTTGTAAGTTTTTTTTTTGTTCAAGAGTAATGTGATATACTACCTCATTGTCTTATGCTAATCACTCCATTATTTAATGAGGTTTATTTTTTATTTTTCCTCCATTTTACTCTTATTATTATCGTGCTTCTTGTCGATCTCGGGTTTATTGTGATAAGTTTAGTACAGCATTTGTTAATTTACAATGCTATTTCATGTTATTTCTCTATTTTGTCTATAAAGCATGTGCTTATTTATAATAATATAAATGATACCTCTGTGAATTCTCAGTTACCTCTACCTTATTGTAAGTTTTTATTTTTTATTTACTTTAGTATGTTATTTCTTTCCTGGAGATAATGTACTATGTGATACACTGATATTGCTATTATTAAGGGTCATTCAGTGATACAGTAACCTATATATATCTAGGTAATATGAACATCAAATTCATTTATTTCGTAACTTATTTGTATCTAGGTGGCATTTATTTCATAATGTGAGTCACTGTATGTAGTACTGTACTTATCGCCTGACCACTTGAACCTAGTTAATGTGCCTTATGAGTACCATGAGAAGTGATGAGGCAGGAAATTGCATACATATTTTCACCTTTGCATATAGTACATAGTATAAAGATATATTTTCTGTATTGAAATTTATTTAAACAAGACAACAAAATATATTGTTTTTTCTAGCATTGATTATACATGAACATTTTATAAGATATATGATAACTAAAGGTCAAAACAATCAGATTATAATATAGGAATTTTAGATTGTATATGTGAAATCATTTTAAATAATACACATCCAATAACTTTAAATCTAACGTCTGCAGAGGAATATCACACTATTACAAAGCAATTAGAGTAACTTGCAAAATAAAACTATGTATAATGGCGTTCATTGACGTATACAAGAGGTAGGAGACATCCTCTTCTTACTTGTTGTCAATCCCAAAGTTGCCTTTCCCACCTCAAAGGCTGCTCTAACCAGCCCTAGCGCAAAGGCTCTCACGGCGCCATATTTCCAAGATGGCGGGCCGCACTCGGTGTTTTGAGTATGAGCCTTTCGAGTAAAGGCCGACTGGAACGGCGCCTTTGCCACAAAAGGCGCCTTTGGAAGTTTTGAGTATGCGGCCCCAGGAGCGTCGTAAGGGACTGGCCTAGACATCAGATGCATGGATGATGTGAATTTACTATAGTGCCAATACAAGACATTTTGAAATCTCCCACAAAATAAACAATAAACTGAATAAATAAAATCAAAGTAATAAACGCTCAGTAACAAGTACCAATGTAAGACATTTTGAAATCTCCGGAATAATTGCAAATATAATCTATTAATACGCAGAACAAAACGAAGCACGAACAAATTACTGATAAATATACGAGAACAAAAAAACATTAATGTGACACAAAAAAAAAAAAAAAAAAAAAAAAAAGGTCCAGATGTAGCTAACCTGTAAATAAGTTTAGTACACTGCGAGGAAAAAAAAACACACCCAAACCATCCGCCCCCCCCCCCCCCCCCCCCCCGCCCACACCAATAGCTCCTGTGACACAGACAGAAATTAAAAAATAAATACAACAAAAATCAGAAAACGAAAGAAAAAAAAACCTACTGATTACTGACAGAAACAAACCAGCCCACATCAGCAACTCACCTGTGAATAAAAAAAAATATTTTAATAAGTCATAAAGTAGGTAAAAATACGCAGAAGCTAATTACGAATGCGTACACAAATAAACCAGGTAACTGAATTAAAAACTTGACAAAAATACAAGATCGCTTATAATTGGCCTGGCCCTTTTTCATGCTCCATAAAATTAGCCCGCCATTAATTGCTGACGTCATCAAAGGGGCGCCTCGTGTATGGTTCTCTCGGTAACGAATTGGGACTTTCTCTCTCAAAAACGTTCATCCTTCTCCGTGTCTGACAAGTCACAAATGGTATTAGAATTGAACAAAATATAGGATTTAGATCAAAGGCCAAGCATTAAGACATATGAGGTTATTCAGCGCTGAAACAGAAATTGACAGTTAAGTATATCTTGAGTCTAACCAGACCACTGAGCTAATTCACAGCTCTCCTAGGAGTAACCCGAAGGATTAGATATTTTTTTTATGTGGCTAGGAACCAATTGGTTACCTAGCAACGGGACCTACAGCTTACTGTGGGATCCGAGCCACATCGAGAAATGAATTTCTAATCACCAGACAAATTACTCTGATTCCACTTTGGCAGAGCGGGGAGTCGAACTCGCGACTACCGAATCGGTAGGCGAGCACGTAACTCACTCGTCCAACGAGGAACAGAAACTGGCAGTGGAAACGTTTGAAAGGTATGTTAGGAGAGGGTTAAGGAAAGGAAGATGGAAGAAAGAGAATATGAACGGAGTTACAGCAAACAGAAGGAAAGAGGTCGCAGCTAGGGGCCGAAGGGTCTATGCAAAGAACCTGAAGACATGCCTACAGGAACAAAAGGTGGTGTTACGAGGGTTTGCATTCCGTTATCCTGACATAAACAATTGCACAAAGCACTGAAACTCAGTTTCATGAATAACAACATTAGTTCTTCAGTGTCTTGGCTCAATTTCACCCATAACTGAGGTCGTCGAATAAACTTCTTTGAAGTTTCGAAAAATCGAACAATCTTTCGAAAGACTACTTTTCAAATCAGTCACTTGATTTTATTTTATTTTCATATCATTCTGAAAAAGCCCGTGCGTACGTCACATGCCTGTCCGTTACTAGGTATGAGGTAGAAGAACATGTATGTATGTATGTATGTATGCATGTATGTATATTATATATATATATATATATGTAAATAGATATATATATATATATATATATATATATATATATATATATATATATATATATATATATATCAATTATAAATTGGCCCATTAAAACACTCTGGTTTAAAACTAAGGACTATATTTCAGTGGACTGACTTCCACCCTTATCAAGTAGTGAATGACAGAATAAGTTACATTGGTGAAATATGTAGTGGGAGATATGCCCTCAGGCGATGCCTGGGGTCGCCGCTCTTTTACTGTAATCCACCAGTGTAATATGAAGATAAGAGGCCCATAGAAACTTTGTTCATACCTTGCAGCCATAAATTTCGGACACCACTTATTCTGTGTCCCAGTCAACACGGACACAGGAGTGGTGTCCGAAATAGTACATACATACATAAATACATTCATTAATGTATATATATGTATGGAGATCTCTTTGTCATTGTTATGTTGTGAAGTGTGTCCATCACACTTACATTCTCATCGACCCTCTTACCACACTTTTCAAGAGACTCGCGTCAACCTCCGCAGAAAAAGTACATTTTAGTTTAACCAGACCACTTAACCGATAAACAGCTCTACTAGGGCTGGCCAGAAGGATCAGATATTTTTCACGTGGCTAGGAATCAACTGATTACTTAGCAACGAGACCTACAGCATATTGTGGGATCAGAACCACATCGAGAAATGAATTTCTATCACCAGAACTAAATTCCTCCGATTCCTTGTTGCCAGAGTGGGGAGTCGAACCCGGACCCTGAGATCAGCAGTCGAGCACGTAACCGAACATGAACCTCCGCGCAAAGGTAAACTATTAAACACAGATATGAACGAAGGGGATTGCTTGTACCATGTTATGTTATGAATTGTGTCCATCACACTTAAGACTATTAATCATAGATATAATTGAAGGGATACCGCCCGTTTTTCTATCCATCGTTATGTCTGTCACGCTTACCTTGTCATTGCAACTCTTCTTAAATGATTGAAGGGTTTTCAGGCAAACTTGGCATATGTACAGGTACTACACCAACAAGGACTGATATGTAGGGCATCAAGGCGTGATCCTACCTCCAGCTTACTCGGGAAGCGTGCAAAATTTTCCCCTCACGCATAAGTTGTAATATTATTAAATTCCTAATTCTTAACATAAATTAAAACATGCTAAAATCTATGGTCAAATAACGCGTTGTTTCACCAACGAAACTTAGAATAAATACGCAGTATTTTATTAGAAATAATTTTTCTGTACTGTTTAACTTGCACATTATTTATTTTTTTCCATTTCCATTTTAATAAATAAATCATAAATATCCATACTAAAATTCAGGTATCTTTAAGTCGACGCAAAACAACTTTTTTCCCTCCTGTTACATCTGTAAAACCTATCCGCTTACTCGGGGAGTAAGCCTACACACTAGTTTGTTGTTGTTGTCTTGTGTGAAAAAATTGTTTTGCGTTGACTTAAAGACAACAACAACAAACTAGTTTGTAGGCTTACTCCCCGAGTAGGCGGATAGGTTTTACAGATGTAACAGGAGGAAAAACTCGCAGTTGACTTATGTATCAATCGTTAGGGGAGGGTGGAAAGTAAGATGGAAGAAAGATAATATGAACGGGGGTACAGTAAAAGGAATGAAAGGGGTTGCAGCTAGGGACGTCGCTGCAAAGAACCCTAGGTAATGTCCACAGTGCACCGCAGGAGGTGCACTGACGGCACTACTCCCTTACGGAGTACATGGTAGAAGGGATTCCATTACAGACTTGGCTGAATAACCATGAAACGGGACCAACGGCTTGACGTGACTTCCGAACCATCTCTCACTCCTCAATGAAATGGCCGAGAATCGAACCCGCGACCACCGAGGTGGGACGCCAACACCAAACTAACCACGCCACTGAGGCGCTTTTACAACTGTCTGTCACACTAACACAGCTGAAGGGATTTTTGTCAAATCTGACACAAAGGTGGGACTATCGCGCAAAGATCATCACGAGGGGAGATCGTCATCTGTCTGAAGGTGAGTTTTGTCTATCACACTATACTCTGTTTTTTTTTTTTTTTTTTTTTTTTTTTTTTTCATCTGTCCATCCGCCTGTGGTGTTTGCACATGGTAACACTGCGTCCCGGGCTTTTAAAATAATATCCTATTTCGAATATTAACGGTGTAATTTGCATTCAATAAATTATTAAAACACTTTTCAGTTGCAAATGTACAATAAGATGTCCTTTTAATTACTTAAAACTTACACATAGCGTAACTATTTAAAGCCAGGGACGTAGGGTTACCATGCGCGACCACCACAGGCGGATGGACAGATGGAAAAAACAGAGTATAGAAAGCAGGACTTTGTGCTTAGATATTTATGATGACAATCCGTCAGTCTGTTCATTAATACGTCCGTCGGCTACTCTCTCGTAGTAGCCATCTTGCTTGGTGAGACGTACCCGCGTGAAGTCAGATTAATCAACAGATCACAAGTTTAACATACGACTAGAATTTGGGAAATATCTAGAAGTGTTCGTGAACTATCGGTGATAAGATTAGTGTGAAAATAGTAGGATAAAGCGTCTTCTAAGTTAGTTTATCAAGTGTAATACTATAATCAGAACAAGATGGCAGTAAGTTCCAACTGCGGGAAGAGGTGGCGTAATTTGGCGTGTTTAGCAGATTCGCAATACGATGAGGTAGCAGGAAGGGAACTGGCATTTCTCATCTATGAAATCAGCAACAGTCCTAACCAAAAAGATACAAAAGCATTCATAGATATATTAGAAGGATATAATCCTTCAACTGGAACAAATCTAATGAAAACATCTTGAAAATAATTGAAGAAGTTCCAAATAAAATCCAAGTGGTCAAGAGACTCATAAAGAAAATATACATAAACCAACATATTCCGACAAAGAAAATGAATAAGGTGAATCTTGTGAATATCCTAATTGATGCATTAGGAAAAAGAATGCCAAAAGCATGCAAACTGTGTAAGGTTTGGTATAGCATAGTCAATCCACAAAACCTAATCAGAAAATGTGCTGCATGCAACATTCCGACCCATCCACAGTGTGCTGAGGTAATACAAGATTTGAGAAAAGATACAAGAATTTTTTGTTCAACATGTCTATCATGGATAGGACAATGTATTAAATCAAGATTGAATGTACAAATAGTTGAGGATGAAGAAGAAGAGGAAGAGGGAGAAGAAGAAGAAGAAAAAGAAGAAGAGGAAAACGGAAGAGAAGTAAACAAAAATGAAATGACAGAAAAAAATAAGGAAAACAAGAAACAAGATAAAACGTATGGATGCAGAGATACTCATTGATACTACATATGAAGGCCAATAAAAGCAGCATACACCTACGAAGAAATAAATTACGATATGACAACAGAAAAGCAAATCCCGAAGAGGCTCTACCCAGATCTACACAATGACGGGAAAGAGGAAAAAATAGACAAGAAAGACAAAATCTGCAACCTTTTGAAAAGAGGGAATTGCAGATTTGGAGAAAGATGTTACTACAAAACATCCTAAGATATGTCAAAACTATGAATATATGGTAAATGTGCATACTTAGATGGATATGGGGATGATTGCAGAGATCTGCATCCAAAAATATGTAAAAACCTAAAAGAAGGAAAAGGATGTAAGTTCGACAAAAAATGCAAATATATGCACCCTGTAGCCATGAATCATAATCAAATAAATAACCAACCAAGTAATAAAATCCAAAATAAGAAAGAAACAAATAAAGAGAGAATCAAGATATCAGGTAAAAGAGAAAGCAAACCCACCAATGAGATATGCAGAGGTGTCAGCAAAAATTTCAAAGCATCAGCTCCGAAATTCTACTCAAGAGATAATAACTGTATTTATTATGCAAGAGGATATTGCAGAAACGGAGAAAATTGCAGATTCCGACACAAAAATGAATAATTATGATGAAGGAAGATCAAAATATTATGGAAAAGTTGGATTTTTTAATGTCAGAATTTCTGGAAATGAAAAAAGAACAACATACCAGAACAGGAAAGAGACATGGGAAAATCCTTATTACTACCATTATTAAATGAAGGAGAAAACACGCAAACCATCATAGTGATGAATGCGCAGGGTTTAGTTACGAGTAACTCAAAAAGAAAAATAGAGTACTTAGAAGAACTAACCCAAAAAGAAAAGAAAATAGATATAATGAATATAAGTGAAACCTGGTATCCCAAGAGACTGGGAATGATGATCAAATAAAAGGGTTCCAAACTTATAGATCAGATAGAAAAATAGGAATCAAGGGGGAACCGCAATATATGGGAAAGACAAAAAACAAGGAAAAATATATGAGAAATATAGTAACTCAGAATGTGAACTAATAGCGGTAGAATTTGAATCTGAAAAATTGATGAACATAGTAATATATAGACCTCCTAATACTAAAGAGTTTGACTTAATAATTGAAAATTGGATGATATATGTAGAAATCACAAGGACTGACTATTCTCCTATCTGGTGACTTCAACTTTCCTTTCGTAGAATGGAAAGAACGAATAGGAGATTGTGGTTGTACTTATACATATAAAAAAGAGAGTAATAGTAGTGCAGAAGATAAGAGGCAATTTGAAAAGCTATTAGATATGCTACTAGAATACAAACATTCAACAAATAAATCACCTGCCAACAAGAAAGGAAAACAAAATACTTTAGACCTAGTATTTGTGAACGAGATGAATTATGTTAAAGAAATAATAGTTTATAATGCGAGTATTTCAGACCATAATGTCATAGAATTAACATTCATTCCAAAGCAAGTGAAAATAGAGATAAGCAAGAAATGAAAAAGTGGGAAGGATATGGAAAATACAACTTCTACAGTAAAAATATAAAATGGTCAGAAATTAATGAAGAATTAAACAAAGATTGGGATAACATTTTCGTAAGTGATGCAAATAAGGGTAAATACGGAGATATTATATAAAATATGGAGAAAATAGTGGAAAAATATATACCGAAGAAGAAAAAGTAAACATCATTCATGCATACCAAGAGACAGAAGGATCTTGTTCCAGAAAATCAGAAAGTGGAAAAAAGGTCTTGCAAAGAAAAAAATGCATGGAAAGTTATAGAACTAAAAAGAAAGATAGAAAATGCAGAACAAAAGATTATACAATCAAAAGAAAATGAAAAACGGGACTTGGAAGAAAAAAAACCCTATAAATATCACAAGCAAAACCCCAACTATATACTCATATGAGCGAAGAAGATGAATAAAAGAAGAATAGAAATAGGCCCTCTGAGAATGAAGGGAGATTAACGAATGAAAAAAAAGGAAATTTGCAACATACTGGCAGAACGATATAAGAGAGAATTCACCCCTAGAATAGATAATGAAGATAATGATATAGAAGTAAGGGAAGAAAATAGTGAATATTTAGCTGACATAGAAATTAATGAAGCTGATATTGTGCAGGCAATTAATGAAATTAAAAATGGAGCTGCTGCAGGGCCGGATGGAGTCCCTGCTATTTTGTTAAAGAAAGTAGTTCATTCTATCGCAAAGCCACTTGCAATATTATTAAGACAAAGTGTAGATACAGGCAAGATTTATGATGAGCACAAATTAGCATATATCACCCCTACTTCAAAAGTGGATCAAGACTAGAGGCAAGTAATTATAGGCCTGTGAGTCTAACATCACATATTATGAAAGTGTATGAAAGGGTAATGAAGAAAAATATTATGAACATTTAATAAAAAATAATTTGTTTAATATAGGACAACACGGTTTCGTACCCGGAAAAAGTACACAAACCCAACTGTTAGTCCACCGTGAGAACATATTCAAAAAAATATGAAAAGCGGAAATGAAACAGATGTGGTTTATCTAGACTTTGCAAAAGCTTTTGACAAAGTAGACCATAATATATTAGCAAAGAAAATTAGAAAACACAATATCATAGATAAAGTAGGAAGATGGTTAAAAGAATTTTTACACAACAGAAAACAGATAGTTATTGCAAACGATGGAGAAAAAAAAAAAAAAAAAAATCGGATGAAACCAAGGTAATAATCCGGTGTGCCACAAGGTACGGTGCTAGCTGCAATATTGTTTGTTATTATGATTGAAGACATAGACAGTAATGTTAAGGATTCGGTAGTGAGTAGTTTCGCTGATGACACAAGAATCTAAGTAGAGAAATACTTGTGATGAAGATAGGAACGCTCTACAAAGAGACCTTAACAAAGTATATGATTGGGCAGAGGTAAATAGGATGGTATTTAACTCTGATAAATTTTGAATCAATAAATTATGGAGACAGAGAAGGAAAGCTATATGCATATAGGGGACCTAATAATGAGACAATCACAAATAAGGAAGCAGTTAAAGACCTTGGTGTGATGATGAATAGGAACATGTTATGCAATGATCAAATAGCAATTCTGTTGGCAAAATGTAAAGGCAAAAAACAATGGGAATGTTGTTACGGCACTTCAAAACAAGAAAAAAGCTGAACACATGATTATGCTTTATAAAACAATATGTTCGTAGTCCACTGATATTGCAATATGATATGGTACCCACACTATCAAAAGGATATTGCACAAATAGAGAGTACAAAGGTCCTTACAGCTAGAATAGAAGAAAAGTACGGACCTAGACTACTGGGAAAGACTAACAATCCTTAAAACTTATATAGTCTAGAAAGGAGAAGAGAACGCTACATGATAATTCAGGCATGGAACAGATAGAAGGAATAACAGAAAATATCATGGAACTAAAAATATCAGAAAGAGCAAGCAGAGGTAGATAATAGTGCCCAAAACTATCAAAAAATAAAATAAAAAAAACCATAAAATAAAAAAAATAAAAAACGGAAACTATAAAACAAAAAAATAAAATGAAAAAAAAAAAAAAAAAAAAAAAAAACAAAAAAAATAAATTAAAAAAAATAAAAATAAAAAAAATAAAGATAAAAATAACCCACCACCCCCGGTCCCCCTCATCTCCCTCTACTTAACTCCCAATCCACCCGCCCACCAACACTCGATCTAATGAACCTCCCCCCCCCTCCCTCCTCCCCCACCCGCGGAAAAATAAGGAAAGCACAACAGGACATTAATTCCACTACCACCCTGATCGATTATGCCAGCGTCTATTCAATGCGGTTGCCAAGTTCATCTGAGGAATTCGTCTGAATTGAGCGTAGATGTGTTTAAGAATAAGCTCGACAAATATCTAAACTGCATCCCAGACCATCCAAGATTGGAAGATGCAAAATATACCGGAAGATGTACTAGCAACTCTCTGGTAGACATTAGAGGCGCCTCAACTGAGGACCTGGGGCAACCCGAACGAACTGTAAGGTCTGTAAGGTAAGGTCATACTCTCCTTGCCTTGTGACGACCTTAACAGAAGGAAAAGTTACAGTACTGTAACTTTGGATATACCTTTTGAACTTTGAGAGTTAGAGACTTCATATTTAATAAGGAATCTTCCAAAAGACGTATAAAACTGGAGACTGTAACTGTTACAAAGACCCTCATACTGATAAAAGCGGCCATGATGTTATAGAGTAAATAGTGAAGGACACTGAATTTGAAGGGTATTTCATTTGGAACAATTCAACTTAGAAACAATACTAAAATAATTATCATAGTTTTTTGTATTTCATCATTTGGATTTTTCGTACAGTTGAATTCGTCAATGGATGGCAAGGGACTCCTAACTCTTCAGCAATGTTCTCAAATTGCGTATATTATTTTATTATTATTATTATTATTCTTATTATTATTATTATTATTATTATTATTATTATTATTTATTTTATAGTTATTATTATTATTATTTATTATTATTATTATTTATTATTATTATATATTATTATTTAAGGAAACGTCTGGAGACTTCTAGCTCTTCAGCAATGTCCTCAAATACGTATTATTATTATTATATTATTATTATTTATTATTATTATTATTTTTTTTTTTTTTTTTTTTTTTTTTTTTTTTGTTTTTTTTTTTTTTTTTTTTTTTTTTTTTTGCTCTATCACAGTCCTCCAATTCGACTGGGTGGTAATTATAGTGTGGGGTTCCGGGTTGCATCCTGCCTCCTTAGGAGTCCATCACTCTTCTTACTATGTGTGCCGTTTCTAGGATCACACTCTTCTGCATGGGCCCGGAGCTACTTCAGCCTCTAGTTTTTCTAGATTCCTTTTCAGGAATCTTTGGGATCGTGCCTAGTGCTCCTATGATTATGGGTACGATTTCCACTGGCATATCCCATATCCTTCTTATTTTTTTTTTTCTATTTCAGATCTTGATACTTATCCATTTTTTGTTTTCTCTTTCTCTTCAACTCTGGTGTCCATGGTATTGCGACATCAATGAGTGATACTTTCTTCTTGACCTTGTCAATCAACGTCACGTCTGGTCTGTTGCACGTATCACCCTATCCGTTCTGATACCATAGTCCCAGAGGATCTTTGCGTGATCGTTTTCTATCACTCCTTCAGGTTGGTGCTCGTACCACTTATTACTGCAAGGTAGCTGATGTTTCTTGCACAGGCTCAGTGGAGGGCTTTGCTACTGAATCATGCCTCTTTTTGTACTGGTTCTGTGCAAGTGCCGGGCATTCACTTGCTATGTGGTTTATGGTTTCACTTTTCGTATTGCACTTCCTACATATGGGAGAGATGTTATTTCCGTCTATCGTACTTTGAACAAATCTGGTTCTTAGGGCCTGATCTTGTGCCGCTGTTATCATTCCTTCAGTTTCCTTCTTAGCTCTCCCCTCTGTAGGCCATTGCCAATTACCATCGCTGGCTAGTTCTTTGTTAGTCTGTCTCATGTATTGTCCGTGCATTGGTTTGTTGTGGCAGTCCTCTGTTCTTTTCTGTCTTTCTCCTGTCTCTGTATATTTCTGGGTCTCGTCTGCGTTTTATTAGTCCTTCTTCCCATGCACTCTTTAGCCACTCGTCTTCACTGGTTTTCAGATATTGCCCCAGTGCTCTGTTTTCGATGTTGACGCAGTCCTCTATATTGAGTAGTCCTCCCTCCTCCTTCCTTTCGTGTTATGTATAGTCTGTCCGTATTTGCTCTTGGGTGTAGTGCTTTGTGTATTGTCATATGTTTCCTGGTTTTCTGATCTATGCTGCGGAGTTCTGCCTTCGTCCATTCCACTATTCCTGCGCTGTATCTGATTACTGGCACTGCCCATGTGTTTATGGCTTTTATCATATTTCCGGCGTTTGAGTTTTGACTTGAGTATCGCCTTGAGTCTCTGCATATATTCTTTCCTGATCGTGTCCTTCATCTCTTGGTGTTTATATCTCCTCCTTCCATTATTCCCAGGTATTTGTATCCTGTCTCATCTATGTGTTTGATGTGTTGCTCCCATCATGGTAGCTTTATCCCTTCAGTTCTCGTTACTTTGCCTTTCTGTATGTTGACTAAGGCGCATTTTTCTATTCCAAACTCCATCCTGATGTCCCCAGATACAATCCTTACAGTCTGGATTAGGGTATCTATTTCCTTGATGCTCTTACCATACAGCTTGATGTCGTCCATGAACATCGATGGTTGATTCTGTTGCCTCTTTTCTTGAGTTGGTACCCGCGGCATCCATCTTCTTTAGTACTTTTGTCATGGGAATCATGGCTACTACGAAGAGTAGTGGGGACAGTGAGTCGCCCTGGAAGATCCCTCTCCTGATATAACCTCTGCTAGTCTTATTCCAGAGCTTGTAAGTATTGTATTCCAGTTGCGCATTGTAATTTTTGAGGAAAGCTGATGGTATTTTCCTCTGCCCCATATATTTTCAGGCATTCTATTAGCCATGTGTGTGGTATCATGTCGAAGGCTTTCTTATAGTCTATCCATGCCATGCTTTAGGTTGGTTTTCCTCCTCCTACTGTTCTTCATTACCATTTTGTCTATCAGGAGCTGGTCTTTTGTCCCCCTACACTTCCTTCTGCAGCCTTTCTGTTGGTGGGGGATGGTGTTTGTCTCCTCTAGGTAGTTTGTAAAGCCTTTCACTGATGATACCTGTTAGTAACTTCCACATTATTGGTAGGCAGGTGATAGGCCTGTAGTTACTGGCTATATTTCCCTTACTCTTGTCTTTTTGTACTAAGGATGTTCTTCCTGTGGTCATCCATTTGGGTGCTTGGTGATTTGAGATACAATGCTGGAGTTGTTACTGCTATTCGTGGGTGTAGGGCCTTGAAGTTTTTGAGCCAGTATCCATGGACTTCATCGGGACCTGGGGCTTTCCAGTTTGGCATTTTCTTTAGTTGGTGTCTGACTGTGTCTGTCGTGATGTCTGTGAATCGGTTTTGTTTTATGCTCCCTGTTTCTTCTTCCTTGACTTCCTGGAGCCATGTTGCATGTTTGTTGTGTGATACCGGATTGCTCCATATGTTTTCCCAGAGTCTCTTACTTGGTCGGCTTCAGGAATTTCTGGGGGTGGTTGTCTTCCCCTCTTAGTTGGCTGTATATTCTTTTGGTTGGTTTGGTTCCGAATAGTTTGTTCTGTGGTATCCCTTATTCCTGTTCATGTACCGTTGGATCTTATGTGCTTTGGCCTTAAGCCTCTGTTTTACATCTTCTATTGTGTTGTTTAGTCCCCTCTCTTGTACTTTGTATTTCTCGTTGAGTTCCTCCCTTGTTTTCTTGCTTCTTAGCCTTTTTTCTGCCATCTCTTTCAGTTTTACTCAAGTCAGATCTCATCACCATGATTTGCTTTTCCAGGCGCCTTTTCCAGGAGGTTGCTGTTTTGGTTTCTGTTGGGTTGGTTGTGCTGGTGGTGTTGGTGTTCGAATTCCCATCAGTTCTGCTACTAATCTTGCTCCTGCATATGTCAAGTTATTTGTTTCTGTGATACTGGTGGTGTGATTATGCCCATTATTTCATTGACCTCACTTGTTTTCTCCCTTAATTTCTTGGTGTTGTAGGCTTTCATGGAGGGGATCTTTGTTCTCTCTGTATCTGGCTCCATCCATTGTCTAATCTTTTCTACCCATTCCGTCCTCTCTGTTACTTCGTCGGTGTTTCTTCGTGTGTCGTTGTTTGATACCTCATCCTCCCTGTCGTCTTCTGTGGCATCGTCTCTCAGTTCGATTATTATATTATTATTATTATTATTATTATTATTATTATTATTATTATTATTATTATTATTATTATTATTATTATTATTATTATTATTTAAGGAAACCAGTCTTGAGACTTCTAGCTCTTCAGCAATGTCCCTCAAAATACGTATTATTTATTATTATTATAAAATTATATTATTATTATTATTATTATTATTATTATTATTATTATTATTATTATTAATTAGGAAACCAGTCTGGAGACTTCTAGCTCTTCAGCAATGTCCTCAAAATACGTATTATTATTATTATTATTATTATTATTATTATTATTATTATTATTATTATATTATTATTAGAGGAAACCATCTGGAGACTTCTAGCTCAGCAAATGTCCCCAAATACGTATTATTATTATATTATTATTATTATTTATTATTATATTATTATTATTTTATTATTATTCTTATTTAAGGAAACCATCTGGAGACTTCTAGCTCTTCAGCAATGTCCTCAAAATACGTATTATGATTATTATTATCATTATTATTATTATTATTATTATTTAAGGAAACCAGAGTCTAACTCTAATTTCACATAGTTCCCACTTTAGGATTTATCCTTCCACACACGATGAAAATAAAAGCAAACCGTCTTTAAAGAAGTGGGACAGCTAGGTAAGAAGAGACCAAATATTAAAGGTTGAAAACAAGAAGCAGAAGAGCCTAAGGACCACTGCAAAGAACAGCGACTACCGCTGACGATGGGCCACACGTGCGGGCTGTAAGCCCTCCCATCCACAAAATCCACAGGTGCCTAGTCCTAAGATACAGAATAGCCAATGTAAATGTTGGAAATAAAGCTTATTATCCTTATTATTAATATTATTATTTATTACCTTTACTAGCAGACAACGCCCATTAAAGTAAGATTGTCCGTTTTAACGCCAGGAGTCGCTTCGACGGTTGCTGTGCAAGCTATAGTGTTTTGCTTGAATTTTCGGATGGGGGCGGGGGGAGGTAGGATGAAACCCCATTATAAACCATCTTAGAGGTCCCCACTATAACCCTGCCAAGTTTCATGCCCCCGTTCGGCCGTGATTGAATGACAGACGGACGGACAGACATAACGCCCATTAGAGTAAGACTATTATTAAGAGATGGAGTTGAGTTTTACAAGGAAAAGTCTTAGTATGGGAGTACAATATCAGTCTGGTTGGTTGGTTGGTTTTATAAAGTTTAGGTGTAACACCAAGCACTGGGTAGCAAAGGCCATTCAGCAATATCAGTCTGGGAGAAGGCTTTTAGAAGCACAGCCCTACGATGTTCTCAGTGGCATAACGCTGGCAGAGAAGTGAGAGACATTCAGGGCTTAAGACGAGGAAAAGAGGAGGAGATCCAGAGACAATAAATCCTGAAAATTGCACTAAAAAGGAACAACCTGGAGTGCTGGACAGTACTGGACAGTAAGACTGAAGAAAGGAATCGGGAATTGTTGTCAAGAGATGAAGCTGAGGGGACGAAGGGTCGATGGAAACGCCCCTTGAAGCACAAACTAACGATGCACTTTTTCCCAGTTCTCAATGGCAGTCCATGGCGTCAACATACGATGCTCTGGCAATAACTGACTGGCTGATATCAACGTTTGTTCTCATTTTAAAACTGAATTGCGTCCATGATGCATCATCATGAATAGACGCACATAGGCCTAATCTTCGTTTACATTACCTTCGCTATATTAAATATTCATTCTCCTTAAAAGACTTAAACTTGCATTTATGGTTTATAACACTGGATAAATATACTATCAATCTCATTTAGTTTTTCGACTAATTTAGAACATGAAGCCACCCCCCTCCCCCTTTTTTTTTTAATCTGATATGTTAGTCTTTGGATTTTAATTGCCCAAGTAAAGGCTCATTCTTACAGGTTTCCATGAAATGTTCAAGACATTCAGGAGTGAGGCTGCAACTTGCAGCCTTCAATAGACACAATTGCAAAATTGTAAACATAGTAACCTGACATCCCATCAATTATAAAAAAAATAAATACCTCCCACACATCAATCATTTAAGTATAAAAACTTCTATATTCAGTAAGTTTCAGCTCTTCCTCACTAGAACATCCTCTTCTTCCGAAGACAGGAAGAGGACTGAGCTAAAAAGGTGGCCAGTCCCCGCAACCAGTGTAACCACATTTCCTTTGCAAAAATCTGGATATTGTTTGAAAAAATCTGAATAAATCTGTATATTGCAAAATTAACCTATATAAAAAAAACCTGAGGTTTTTTTTTTAGCTTACTTTTTAGCATATGTGACTGGAAATGGCATGTCATTTAGAGAAAATGAAATGGCTGAAGGGAAAATAAAAGA
>NC_061104.1:48405969-48430969 GCF_015104395.2 Macrobrachium nipponense | reverse complement strand
TTATAGAATTATAGGTCAGTGAATACGAAGAAGAGGTCCGCGAACATGAAGAATTATAGGTTAGTGAAAATGTAGAATTATAGGTCAATGAAAATGAAGATATGTCAGTAAACATGAAGTATTATAGAATTATAGGTCAGTGAATACGAAGAAGAGGTCCGTGAACATGAAGAATTATAGGTTAGTGAAAATGAAGAGTTATAGGTCAGTGAACATAAAGAATTGCGGGTCAGTGAACAAAGAATAAGTTTCTGAACATTAAGAATTATAGGTCGGTGAACATGACGAATCATAGATCAGTGCAGATGAACTTACCAAGGAAAGTGTAAAATTAAGTAAAATGACTTTAATAGATGTTTGAAAAGTAATTGAATATCGTCAGACTTCAAAGGTACTAATGAAATTTAAAACAAATAAAAAAAAGTCTGAATGATAAATAAAAAAATGTTAATCCTGTAGAAGGAGGAATTTAAATATGACAAATTCGACTGTCATCGAAAAAATTCAGTCAAATCTCTATTTAATGCTGTCGGAGAGTGAAATGAGGAAATACAAAAAAAAAAGACGAGAAAAAAAACAAAATTGATCTTATCGGAGAAGAAGACGTGAAATTAGAAAAAGGAAAACAAAATCTAACCGTTCATGAGATGCACGCCTGACAGTTATAAGAGACAGCGATAAAATCTAATCCTATTGAAGAGGAATCATGAAAATAAAAGAAAAATAGAAGCTAATGCTATACCAGAAGGAAATGTGAAAATATTAAGAGAAAATATCCATAAGCTCTTGAAAACTGTCTTAGTCAATGAGAGAAATGAAGTTCTTTAATTTTTTTTTTTTATAAGAACATCTAAAATTAAAAGGAGTAACAGAAAATAGATATATTTCCCTTGCAATCTCCCTTTCTTTTCATTCTCTGCCATGCTCAGTCTCACCCACGTCTTTTATGGGGCAGGAACGATTTCAATTTCAGATGCTCAGCCTCGACTTGGCTTTTCCAACTGATTTTGCAAAAGAATAAAACAAAATTCAAAAGGAAGACAGGCACAGCAAGGTCGTCTTAAACAGAAGCATCAGTATTATTATTATTATTATTATTGAAAGATATTGCTGCATCAGCTGCATTCAACTTGTAAATAGTCTTCTCTATTTTTCTAATAATAGCTTTCTCTCTGCTATTACAACTGGCGAGTATTGCGCCGATATTACTCATCAGGAGCAGTCAATTCCAAGGATAATTGTCACAAATTTATTTATTTGTTACAGTAAATGAACAAATAGGTCGGACCTATTTGTTCATTTACTGTAACAAATAAATAAATTTGTGACAATTATCCCTGGAATTGACTGCTCCTGATGAGTAATATCGGCGCAATACTCGCCAGTTGTAATAGCAGAGAGAAAGCTATTATTAGAAAAATAGAGAAGACTATTTACAAGTTGAATGCAGCTGATGCAGCAATATCTTTCAATAAGACTTGTTTGAAAGAGGGTCTCCTTCCAATAATAATAAATAATAATAAATAATAATAAATAATAATAAATAAATAAATAAATAATAAATAATAAATAATAAATAATAACAACAACAACAACAACAACAACAACAACAACAACAACAACAACAACAACAACAATAATAATAATAATAATATATTATTATTATATTATTATTATTATTATTATTATTATTATTATTATTATTATTATTATTATTATTATTTAGCAGCTATCCCAAGTTCGTTGATAATAAATGAACTTTGGACAGCGGCTGTTATAATTTTAAACTGCTGTTGCAAAGAATTTCATTTTTATTATTATTATTATTATTATTATTATTATTATTATTATTATTATTATTATTATTAATTATCATTCAGCATCTGTCCAATATTCGTTTATAATAAAAAAAACTTTGGACAGCTGCTGTATCTCATCATCATCATTCATATTAAGTATTATATTAGTATTATATTATTATTATTACTATTATTATTATTATTACAATTATTATTATTAATTATTATTATTCATTATTATTATTATTATATTATTAATTTATTAATTTTATTTATTACTGACGACCGCAGCCAACCAAAAGTCAAAACAAAATACACGATTCCAAGCGTCTTGCTTTTTCAAGCGAAACGCAGGGGACGCACCTAATTACCATGAACTTATCATCGCCAACAAAATCATTTCAACGTCAATTAGATCAAGAGATTCGCCAGTCAAAGCAAAATACAGAGTTCTAGAGACCACATTTCACATAACAACTGAAGTCACTTATCTAAATGCGTGACAGTCTTACGTAACAAGTCAAAAGGCTTCTCGACTGTTTACGATCTTCCATGGACAGGAAAACCACAAAAAAAAAGAGACAAAATTGCAAAACGAGGTAAACAAACGAGGAAAGGAAAAAATCCAAAGGCTTCTGACTGATTACGATCTTCCATGGATAGGAAAACCACATAAAAACAAAAAATGAGAAATTGCAAAACGAGAAAAATAAACGAGAGGAAAGAAAAAAAAAATAAAAGATTATCGACTGGTTACGATCTTTCGGAGAATGTAAAACCCACATGAAAAATAAAAATGAGAAAAACAAACGAGAGAGGAGGGGGACACAAAACAAAAGGCTTCTCGACTGTTTACGATCTTCCATGGATAGGAAAACCACATAAAAAAAATTGCAAAACAAGATAAACAAACGAGGAAAGGAAAAAATCCAAAGGCTTCTAGACTGATTACGATCTTCCATGGATTGGAAAACCACATAAACAACAAAAATGAGAAATTGCAAAACGAGATAAACAAACGAGAGAAGAAAGGAAAACAACAAATAAGGCTTCTCGACTAACTGCGATCTTCCATGGGTAGGAAAACTACATAAACAACAAAAATTAAAAATTACAAAATTAGAAAAACTAACGAGACAGGATAACGGGAAAAACAAAAGGCTTTTCGACTGATTACGACCTCTCGAAGAATGGAAAACCCCATGAAAAACAAAAACGAAAAAAGAAAATGGAAAACCCCACGAAAAACAAAAACGAAAAAAGAAAATGGAAAACCCCACGAAAAACAAAAACGAAAAAAGAAAATGGAAAACCCCACGAAAAAGCAAAACCGAAAAGAAAATGAAAAAAACCACGAAAAACAAAAACGAAAAAGAAAATGGAAAAAACCCCACGAAAAACAAAATAAACAAAAGATAATTTAAAACCCCACCCCCCCCCGAAAAAAAAAAAAAAGAAAAAAGAAAATGGAAAAACCCCACGAAAAAACAAAATTGAAAAAAGAAAATGAAAAACCCCACCGCAAAAAAAGAAAATATTAAAACCCCACGAAAAACAAAAACAAAAAAAGAGAAGGAAAACCCACGAAAAACAAAAAAAACGAAAAAAGAAAAATGGAAAACCCCGAAAAAACAAAAAAGAAAAAAAGAAAATGAAAAACCCAAAACAAAAAACAAAAAAAAAAAAACGAAAAAAGAACTGAAAAAACCCACGAAAAAACAAAACGAAAAGATGTAAAACACCACGAAAAAACAAAAACAAAAAAAAAAGAGAATGGACCCCCCCCCCCGGAAAAAACAAAAACGAAAAAAGAAAAGTGAAAACCCCAAAAAAGAAAACAAAACAAAAAAGGAAAAAAGAAAATGGAAAACCCACGAAAAACCCCAAAACCGCAAAAAAGAACAAAAATGAAAAAACCCACGAAAAAAAAACAAAAACGAAAAAAGAAATGGAAAACCCCGAAAAACAAAAAACGAAAAAAAGAAAATGGAAAACCCAAAAAACGAAAAACAAAAACGAAAAAAGAAAATGGGAAAACCCCAACGAAAAACAAAAAAAAACAAAAAAGAAAATGGAAAAACCCAACAAAAACAAAAAACAAAAAAGAAAATGGAAAACCCAACGAAAAACAAAAAAGAAAAAAGAAAATGGAAAACTCCACGAAAAACAAAAACGAAAAAAGAAAATGGAAAACCCACGAAAAACAAAAACGAAAAAATATAAAAAGGACACCCCCACGAAAAACAAAACAAACGAAAAAAGAAAATGGAAAACCCCACGAAAAAACAAAACACGAAAAAAGAAAATGGAAAACCACAAAAACCAAAAAGAAAAAAGAAAATGGAAAACCCCACGAAAAACCAAAACGAAAAAAGAAAATGGAAAACCCCAAGAAAAACAAAAACGAAAAAAGAAAATGGAAAACCCCACCCCCAGGAAAACGAAAACGATAAAAGAAAATGGAAAACCCCACGACGGAAAAAGAAAAAAGAAAATAGAAAACCCCACGAAAAACCAAAACAAAAAAAGAAAATGGAAAACCCAACAAAAAACAAAAACGAAAAAAGAAAATGGAAACCCCCATGAAAAACAAAATTGAAAAAAGAAAATGGAAAACCCAACGAAAAACAAAAACGAAAAAAGAACATGAAAAACCCCATGAAAAATTAAAAAAAAAAGAAAAAGGAAAACTCCACAAAAAACAAAAAACGAAAAAAGAAAATGGAAAACTCCACAAAAATCAAAAACTAAAAAAGAAAATGGAAACCCCCACGAAAAACAAACACAAAAAAAGAAAATGGAAAAATCCACGAAAAACAAAAACGAAATAAGAAAATGGAAAACCCCACGAAAAACAAAAATGAAAAAAATAAAATGGAAAACCCCACAAAAAACAAACACGAAAATAGAAAATAGAAAACTTCACGTAAAAAAAATGAAAAAAGAAAATGGAAAACTCCGCAAAAAACAAAAACGAATAAAGAAAATGGAAAACCCCACGAAAAACAAAAACGAAAAAAGAAAATGGAAAATCCCACGAAAAAAATGGAAAACCCCACGAAAAACAAACATGAAAAAAGAAATGGAAAACTCCACGGAAAACAAAAACGAAAAAAGAAAATGGAAAACCCCACGAAAAACAAAAACGAAAAAAGAAAATGGAAAACCCCACGAAAAACAAACACGAAAAAATAAAAAATGGAAAACCCCACGAAAAACAAAAACAAAAGAAAATGGAAAACCCCACGAAAAACAAACACGAATAAAGAAAATGGAAAACTCCGCGAAAAACAAAAAAGAATAAAGAAAATGGAAAACCCCACGAAAAACAAAAACGAAAAAAAGAAAATGGAAAACCCCACGAAAAACAAAAACGAAAAAAGAAAATGGAAAACCCCACGAAAAAACAAAAAAAGAAAATGGAAAACCCCACGAAAAAACAAACACGAAAAAAGAAAATGGAAAACCCAACGGAAAAAAAAACGAAAAAAGAACATGAAAAAAACCCCACGAAAAACAAAACGAAAAAAAAGAAAATGGAAACCCCACGTGAAAAACAAAAACGAAAAAAAAGAAAATGGAAAACCCCACGAAAAACAAACACGAAAAAAGAAAATGGAAAACCCCACAAAAAACAAATAAGAAACAAGAAAATGGGAAACCTAACAAAAACCAAAAAGAAAATGGAAAACCCAACGAAAAACAAAAAAGAAAAAAGAAAATGGAAAACTCCACGAAAAACAAAAACGAAAAAATAAAATGGAAAACCCACGAAAAACAAAAACGAAAAAGAAAATGGAAAACCCCCACGAAAAAACGAAAACAAAAAAAAGAAATGGAAAACCCCACGAAAACCCAAACACGAAA
This sequence comes from Macrobrachium nipponense, assembly GCF_015104395.2. Taxonomy (NCBI): domain Eukaryota; kingdom Metazoa; phylum Arthropoda; class Malacostraca; order Decapoda; family Palaemonidae; genus Macrobrachium; species Macrobrachium nipponense. The sequence goes on along the minus strand of NC_061104.1, from coordinate 48,425,303 downwards.
AAAGAAAATGGAAAACCCCACAAAAAACAAAAACGAAAAAAGAAAATTGAAAACCCCACGAAAAACCAAAACGAAAAAAGAAAATGGAAAACCCCAAGAAAAACAAAAACGAAAAAAGAAAATGGAAAACCCCACGGAAAACCAAAACGATAAAAGAAAATGGAAAACCCCCCGAAAAACAAAAAAGAAAAAAGAAAATAGAAAACCCCACGAAAAACCAAAACAAAAAAAAGAAAAATGGAAACCCCCCACAAACACAAAAAAAAGAAAACAAAAGAAAAAAGGAAAATGGAAAACCCCATGAAAATCAATAATGAAAAAAGAAAATGGAAAACCCAACGAAAAACAAAAATGAAAAAAGAAAATGGAAAACCCCATGAAAAACTTAAAAAAAAGAAAAAGGAAAACTCCACAAAAAACAAAAAACGAAAAAAGAAAATGGAAAACTCCACAAAAAACCAAAACTAAAAAAGAAAATGGAAAACACCACGAAAACAAACACAAAAAAAGAAAATGGAAAAATCAACAAATAACAAAAACAAAATAAGAAAATGGAAAACCCCACGAAAAACAAAAATGAAAAAAAGAAAATGGAAAACCCCACAAAAAACAAACACGAAAATAGAAAATGGAAAACTTCACGTAAAAAAATGAAAAAAGAAAATGGAAAACTCCGCAAAAAACAAAAACGAATAAAGAAAATGGAAAACCCCAAGAAAAACAAAAACAAAAAAAGAAAATGGAAAACCCCACGAAAAACAAACACGAAAAAAGAAATGGAAAACTCCACGAAAAACAAAAACGAAAAAAGAAAATGGAAAACCCCACAAAAAACAAACACGAAAAAAGAAAATGGAAAACCCCACGAAAAACAAAAACTAAAGAAAATGGAAAACCCCACGAAAAACAAACACGAATAAAGAAAATGGAAAACTCCGCGAAAAACAAAAAAGAATAAAGAAAATGGAAAACTCCACGAAAAACAAACACAAAAAAAGAAAATGGAAAACTCCACGAAAACAAACACGAAAAAGAAAATGGAAAACCCCATGAAAAACAAAAACAAAAAAAGAAAATGGAAAACCCCATGAAAAACAAACACGAAAAAGAAAATGGAAAACTCCATGAAAAACGAACACGAAAAAGAAAATGGAAAACTCCATGAAAAACAAAAACGAAAAAAGAAAATGGAAAACCCCACAAAAAACAAAAACAAACATGGAAAACCCCACGAAAAACAAAAACGAAAAAAGAAAATGGAAAACCCCACGAAAAACAATACCGAAAAAAGAAAATGGAAAACCCAACGAAAAACAAAAACTAAAAAAGAAAAATGGAAAACCCACGAAAAACAAAAACAAAAAAAGAAAATGGAAAACCCATGAAAAACAAAAACGAAAAAAGAAAATGGAAAACCCCAAGAAAAACAAAAACGAAAAAAGAAAATGGAAAACCCTAGAAAAAACAAAAAAGGAAATGGAAAACTCCGCAAAAAACAAAAAAGAAAATGGAAAACCCCACGAAAAACCAAAACGAAAAAAGAAAATGGATAACCCCACGGAACACAAAAAGAAAATGGAAAACCCCACGAAAAAAACTAAAAAAAGAAATGGAAAACTCCACGAAAACAAAATGAAAAAAGAAAATGGAAAAACCCCACAAAAAACCAAAAAAGTAAAAAAGAAAATAGAAAACCCACGAAAAACAAAACGAAAAAAGAAAATGGAAAACTCCACGAAAAACAAACACGAAAAAGAAAAATGGAAAACACCACGAAAAACCAAAAGAAAAAGTAAAATGGAACTCCACAAAAACAAAAAGCGATAAAGGAAAAATGGAAAAACCCCACGAAAACAAAAACGAAAAAGAAAATGGAAAACCCCACGAAAAACAAAAAGAAAAAGAAATGATAACCCCACGAAAAACCAAAAACGAAAAAAAGAAAATGGAAAACCCCAACGAAAAACAAAATCAAAAAAAAGAAAATGGAAAACCCCACGAAAAACAAAAAAAAGAAATAAAATGGAAAACTCCCACGAAAACAAAAACAGAAATGGAATAACCCCACAAAAAAGGAAAAAAGCAGAAAACTTAAGAAAATGGAAAGAAACTGTTCCTCACGAAAAACAGAATAACGCAAAAAAAGAAATCATGGAAAAACCTCGAGTACAATAAGAGATAGCCCACGAAAAAAAAACAAGAAAATCGGCAAAGAACCCTCACAAGAAAAACCAAAACGACAAAAGAAAATGGAAAACTACCACGAAAATCGAACACGAAAAGAAATGGAAAACCCCACAAAAAAACAAAAACCAAACATGGAACCCCACGAAAACAAAAACGAAAAAAGAAATGGGAAAACCACCCCCACGAAAACATACCAGAAAAAAAGAAATGGATAACCAACGAAAAAACACAAAACAAAGAAAATGGAAACCCCACGAAAATAAAAAACTAAAAAAGAAAATGGAAACCCATGAAAAGACAAAAGCGAAAAAGAAATGGAAAACCTCCAAGAAAACAAAAAACGAAAAAGTAAATGGAAAAACCCTAGAAAAAACAAAAAAAGGAAATGGAAAACTCCGCAATAAACAAAAACAAAAAAGAAAATGGAAAACCCCACGAAAAACCAAAACGAAAAAAGAAAATGGATAACCCACGGAACTCAAAAAAAGCCCCCTGGAAAACCCCACGAAAAAAACAAAACTAAAAAAAGAAAATGGAAAACTCCACTGAAAAACAAAAATGAAAAAAGAAAATGGAAAACCCCACAAAAAACAAAAAAGAAAAAAGAAAATAGAAAACCCCACGAAAAACAAAAAACGAAAAAAGAAAATGGAAAACTCCACGAAAAACAAAAACGAAAAAAGAAAATGGAAAACACCACGAAAAACCAAAAAGAAAAAAGTAAATGGAAAACTCCACGAAAAACAAAAACGATAAAAGAAAATGGAAAAACCCACGAAAAACAAAAACAAAAAAAGAAAATGGAAAACCCCACGAAAAACAAAAAAGAAAAAAGAAAAAGGATAACCCCACGAAAAACAAAAGCGAAAAAAGAAAATGGAAAACCCCACGAAAAACAAAACGAAAAAAGAAAATGGAAAACCCCACGAAAAACAAAAAAGAAAAAAGAAAATGGAAAACCCCACGAAAAACAAAAACAAAAAAAGAAAATGGAAAACCCCACGAAAAACAAAAAAAAGAAAAAAGAAAATGGAAAACCCCACGAAAAACAAACACGAAAAAAGAAAATGGAAAACCCCACGAAAAAAAAACAGAAAATGGAAAACCCCAAGAAAAACCAAAACGAAAAAAGAAAATGGAAAACTCCACGAAAAACAAACACGAAAAAAGAAAATGTAAAACTCCACGATAAACAAAAATGAAAAAAGAAAATGGAAAACTCCACGAAAAACAAAAACGAAAAAAGAAAATGGAAAACTCCACGAAAAACAAAAACGAAAAAAGAAAATGGAAAACCCTACGAAAAACAAAAATGAAAAAAGAAAATGGAAAACTCCACGAAAAACAAAAACAAAAAAAGAAAATGGAAAACCCCACGAAAAACAATACCGAAAAAAGAAAATGGAAAACCCAACGAAAAACAAAAACGAAAAAAGAAAATGGAAAACCCCACGAAAAACAAAAACGAAAAAAGAAAATGGAAAACCCCACGAAAAACAAAAACAAAAAAAGAAAATGGAAAACCCCATGAAAAACAAAAACAAAAAAAAAAAAAAAGAAAATGGTGGGAAAACCCCATGAAAAACAAAAACAAAAAAGAAAACAAAAATGGAAAACCCAACGAAAAAACAAAAACGAAAAAAAGAAAATGGAAAACCCAACGAAAAACAAAAACGAAAAAAGAAAATGGAAAACCCAACGAAAAACAAAAACAAAAAAAGAAAATGGAAAACCCCACGAAAAACAATACCGAGAAAAGAAAATGGAAAACCCAACGAAAAACAAAAACGAAAAAAGAAAATGGAAAACCCAACGAAAAACAAAAACGAAAAAAGAAAATGGAAAACCCCACGAAAAACAAACGAGAGAGGAAGGGGGAAGACTGAATCATTAAAAGAAACCAAGACGGGCTCTTGGGCTCTTAATGGTGAAAGCAGCTTTCTTGTGAGCAGTTTCTTCCCATAGGAAACTTGACGGCCACTGCTTGCAGTCAGTGACCTCTTCCTCCGTTGGAGAAGAAAAAAAGGTCATCCATTGTCTCCATGAGAATTTGACTCGAGATAAATGTTAATACTTATGGGAAATCTTATTTCAACAAGCAATCTCAGAGCATAAAGTTCAAAAAGTGAAACAAATAAGAAAAAAAATAATAAGATCTTCATGATATGGTTGATTCACATGTACTACATGTACATACTGAAATGGCTATTTGTCTGTCCGTCCGCACTTTTTCTGTCCGCCCTCAGATCTCATAAACTACTGAGGCTAGAGGGCTGCAAATTGGTATGTTGATCATTCACCCTCCAGTCATCAAACATACCAAATTGCAGCCCTCTAGCCTCAGTTGTTCTTAATTTATTTAAGGTTAAAAGCAGCCATGACCCTGTCTGACACCGTTATAGTTGCCAACAAAACAGGCCACCACAGGGCAGTGGCTGAAAGTTTCATGGGCCGCGGCTGAGTTTCATGGGCCATGCTCAGAGGTTCATGGACCACGGCTGAGAGCTTCATGGGCCGTGGCTGAGAGTTTCATTTAGCATTATACGATGCACAGAAAACTCGATTGCGCAGCAATTTTTTTTTTTTTTTACTTTTTTTTCTATTTTACGGTGGCGATGTAGCACTGAAATACAAGCTTTTAAATATCACGTATCTGGAACAAATGACCGCATTTATAACTGAATTTTGCTGTAATTGTGAAAAACACATTAGTAGGGAAGTTTTTTTTTGTATTGGTTTTTTTTGGAAAATATTTTCTATGCGCTAAATACATACAAAGGTCCCAGTAACGCTACTATTAAAACAATCTCTGTACCGTCAATGTAAAAAAAAAAAAAAAAACTATCAAACCACCGTACAAAAAAAAACATACAATGGAAAAAAACATAACATCACTATAAAATAAGATACCTATACCGTGAATGAAAAAAAAAACTATCATAACACTAACAAAAAACCTACAATGTCGCTGTACCGGGAATGTGAATAAAAACTCACCACTGTAAGAAAAACCCATACAAGCTCCCTGTACCGTGAATGTAGAAAAAAATCTCATCACTGTACGAAAACACCTATAATGTATCTGTATCATGACTGTAAAAAAAATACCTCACCACTGAAAAAAAAAAAAAAAAAAAAACTATAATCTCCATGTACTGTGTTAAAAAATAAATAAACAAATAAAAACTTACCACCGTGAGATAAAACCTACAATGTTCCTGTACCGAGAATGAAAAATAAAAACAGTACCGTGAATGTAAAAAAAAAAACCCGCCATAGTGAAAAACCCACAATCTCCATTTACTTTGAATGTAAACAAAAAAAAAATCCCTCACCACTGTGAAAAACACCCAGTGTTCCTGTACCGTGAATGAAACAAAAAAAACAGTGCGAGGAGGAAATACTACAATGTCCATATTGTGTTAAAAAAAAAAAAAAAAAAAAAAAAAATACAATGTCCTATACCGTGAATGCAAAAAAAAAAAAAAAGAAGAAAAACCACATCATTGTGTGAAAAAAAACTTATAATGACAATGATATAAAAATAAAAAATTCCCTGAAGCGCTACTATTAAAAAAAAAAGCAGATGATAAACAAAAATACTGCCATCCAGAATGGCATTCCGTTCCATTAAGGCTGGATCCAATGAATTTACGTCTGCCCCTAGGTAATGGGAAAAGCCGTTTCATAAACAGCAGTTAGCATAATAGCCTCAACGGGTAGTACTGCCAAAACGAAAGTATGATTTAGGACCCGGCCGGAGATAAAAACGGGTATGGATTTTCCATGAGTAGCTTTTGGTCGTTCAAATAAAGCCACTCCTCTTAAAGGGTGGCCCTATTGGGATTTGGGGATAGTATTTAAGCCTAAGTCCAAGTCTTTTGAGTGTTTTTTTCTTATTTACCTTAAGGACATTACATTTTGATTATTCATAAATAATTCTATTTCGTTCACGCTGTCATTCCAGTATATTCAGTAGTATTTCTTTCGTCTACGAGATAATCGTTGAAAAAAAATGCTGTTTAATTCATTGAAAAAAAAAGGTCTAAAAAGCACTATCCATAAGACAAGACCAGAAAAAAAACAACCATTTTACATCAAAATGAACAAATTAATCCTAGTATTGCTTCCATTTAAAAAAAAATCAACACACAGTAGTGGCAAAAAAACAAAATCCTGTACCCAATCGAAAAAATTCTATAGAAAACAAATCACATACAATCAAGGTCCAAGGAAAAATCAGGAAAAAAAATACCTAATACCTTAACCAAGGAGAGAGAGAGAGAGAGAGAGAGAGAGAGAGAACTTATTAAAGGGAACCAGATGATAGGGACTGATGTCTTTTGCACTTGACTGACCTTACACGGCCAATGTGCTTGCAAGCAACTGCCAGCGCGAAAGTTGCCACCGTTGTGAGCCGTGCAAAGCATAGACGAAGCGTTGCCATGCCATGCAGTGTTGGCAAGTGCAGTGCATGTGATACGCAATAAGAAGAGTTGCATTATCATGGCAGAATTTACGGAATTTATTTTGTACAGAATTTTATCAATTCTCCTAATGACTTGCTTCTCTGGCACACTAGAAGAGAGAGAATTCTGTACAAAACAAATTCTGTAAATTCTGCCATTATATTCAATAGGACATGTTTGAAAGAAGGTCTGTTTCCAGCATCATATTATTATTATTATTATTATTATTATTATTATTATTATTATTATTATTATTATTATTATTATTATTATTATTATTATTATTATTATTATTATTATTATTATTATTATTATTATTATTAAAATTTAAAATTAAATATTAAAGTATATTACTATGTTTCTTTACATAGTAATATACTTTAATATATATAATTGTGGATTTTTATAACATAACTATTCTTCACGAGACAGAATTTCATAAAAATTATTATTATTATTATTATTATTATTATTATTATTATTATTATTCTTATTATTATATACTGGAGAACACAGATTCACAGTTATATAAGGGTAAAGCTCTTTGTTTAGACTTATTTTTAAATATATTTATCCATACATAACTGTGGATTAGTTTCTCCATTTCAAGGCTTATACTACTATGAGTATTTTCTACTGTTACTGTTAGTATTATTATTATTATTGTTGTTGTTAAATATGACTACTGCAACAACACCACTGATTTTGTATGGATTCTACTTTTTTTTTACAGGAAATAAAAACCCGGGGTACTACATTTATGAAGTATAATTCATCAAGCACAGAACACCAACTGCGCATCTGCTATTTGCAGGAGTTATACTGAAAGAACTATCTGGGAGAGAAACATCAAATACAAACCATACTTTCCCACCTCCCCCCAGCCGTATATGATGGATAGTTGTGCCGCGAGAAGTTCCTCGTTGGACAAGTGGTTTTCCCGCTCGGCTGCCAATCTGGTGGTCCGAAGTTCGATTCTCGGCTCAGCCAACGCGGAATCAGAGGAATTTATTTCTGGTGATAGAAATTCATTTCTCGATATAGTGTGGTTCGGATCCCACAATAAGCTGTAGGTCCCGTTGCTAGGTGACCAATTGGTAGCCTCTTACAAATTTCTAATCCTTCGGGCCAGCCCTAAGAGAGCTGTTAGTCAGGTCAGTGGTCTGGTAAAACTAAGATATACTTAACTTGTGCGCACGAGACGTCTTTGCTCTGTACCTTAAACAAATATATACTCATCAATGTCCTTTTGTAATTACCAAATGATACGTTTCTCTTTAAAAGGAAAAGAATGGAGTGAATGTTCAAGGATTATTGGGTAAATAAAAAAATGTCCAAAGGATTATTAGGCAAGAAAGAAAGTCTTCAGGATAGCAAAGCACAAAAAGTCTTAAGGATTAAGAGGCAAGAAAGAAAAAGCCCTAAGGATTATTGGGCAAGAAAGAAAAAGTCTTAAGGATTATTAGGCAAGAAAGAAAAAGTCTCAAGGATTATTAGGCAAGAAGGAAAAAGTCTTAAGGATTATTAGGCAGGAAAGGAAAAGTCTTAAGGATTATTAGGCAAGAAAGGAAAAGTCTTAAGGATTATTAGGCAAGAAAAGAAAAAGTCTTAAGGATTATTAGGCAAGAAAGAAAAAAAAAGTTCTTAAGGGATTATTAGGCAGGAAAGGTTAAAAAGTCGGTCTTAAGGATTATTATGCAGGCAAGGAACGAAAAACAAGGTCTCAAGGTATTATTAGGCAAGAAAAAGAAAAAGGTCTTAAGGATTATTGGCAGAAAGAAAAAAGTCTTAAGGATTATTAGGCAATTGAAAAGGGAAAAGTCTTAAGGATTATTAAGGGCAAGAAAGAAAAAATCTTAACCGGATTATAGGCAAGAAAAGAAAAAAGTCCCTTAAGGATATTAGGCAGGAAAGAAAAAAGTCTTAAGGATTATTAGGCTGAACAAAGAAAAAGTCTTTAAGGTTTAGGGATTATTAGGCAAAAAAAAGAAAAGAAAAAAGTCTTAAGGATATTAGGCAAAGAAAGGAAAAAGTCTTAAGGATTATTAGGCAAGAAAGAAAAAAGCCTAAGGATACGAATAACAAGGGCAAGAAAAAGCCCAAAAAAAAATTTAAAGATTATTAGGGCAAGAAAGAGCCAAAAAAAGGTCTTAAGGATTATTAGGCAAGAAAGAAAAAGTCTTAAGGATTATTAGGCAAGAAGAAAAGTCTTTAAGGATTATAGGCAAAAAAACGAAAGAGGTTCAAAAGCTTTTAAGGATTATTAGGCAAAAAAACGAGGGCAAAAAGGTCTAATTGGATATTAGGCAAGAAAAGACAAAAAAACCTTTAAAGGATTATTAGGCAAAGGAAAAGAAAAAAGCCCTTTAAGGATTAGGTAGGCCAAGAAAGAAAAAAGTCTAAGGATTATAGGCAAGAAAGAAAAAAACCCTTAAGATTATAGGCAAAGAAAGAAAAAAAGTCTAAGGATTATAGGCAAGAAAAAGAAAAAAGTCTTAAGGATTAGGTAGGCAAGGAAGAAAAAAAGCCTAAGGATTATTAGGCAAGAAAGAAAAAAGTCTTAAGGATTATTAGGCAAAAAGGAAAAGAAAAAGTCTTAAGGATTATTAGGCAAGAAAGAAAAAACCTTAAGGATTATTAGGCAAGAAAGAAAAAGTCTTAAGGATTATTAGGCAAGAAAGAAAAAGTCTTAAGGATTATTAGGCAAGAAAGAAAAAGTCTTAAGGATTATTAGGCAAGAAAGAAAAAGCCTTAAGGATTATTAGGCAAGAAAGAAAAAGTCTTAAGGATTATTAGGCAAGAAAGAAAAAGCCTTAAGGATTATTAGGCAAGAAAGAAAAATCTTAAGGATTATTAGGCAAGAAAGAAAAAGTCTTAAGGATTATTAGGCAAGAAAAGAAAAAGCCCTTAAGTATTATTAGGCAATAAAGGAAAAGTCTTAAAGGTTATTGGGCAAGAAAGAAAACGTCTTAAGGATTATTGGCAAGAAAGAAAAAACCTTAAGGATTATCAGGCAAGAAAGGAAAAGGTCTTAAGGATTATTAGGTAAGGCAAGAAAGAAAAAAAGCCTTAAGGATTATTAAGGCAATTAAAGAGTCTAAAGGTTAATTAGGCAAGAAAGAAAAAACTTAAGGATTATTAGGCAAGAAGAAAAAAACTAAAGGTTATTAGGCAAGAAAGAAAAAAAGCTAAGGTTATTAGGCAAGAAAAAGCCCTAAGGATTTATTAGGCAAGAAAGAAAAAGTCAAAGATTATTAGGCAGAAAGAAAAAACCCTAAGGATTATTAGCAAGAAAGAAAAGCTTAAGGATTAGGCAAGAAAGAAAAAGCACTAAGGATTATTAGGGCAAGAAAGAAAAAAGTCTTAAAAGTGATTATTAGGCAATGAAAAGAAAAAATCCCTTAAGGATTATTAGGCAAGAAAAGGAAAAAGTCTTAATGGATTATTAGCAAGAAAGAAAAAGACCCTTAAGGACTTATTAGGCAAGAAAGGAAAAAGGTGCCTTAACGGATTATTAGGCAAGAAAGAAAAAGAAAAAAGCCTTAAGGATTATTAGGCAAGAAAAAAGAAATAGTCTTAATGGATTATTCAGGCAAGAAAGAAAAAAGCCCTAAGGATTATTAGGCAATTAAAGGCAAAAAGGTTTAAAGGTAAAAAAATGGGCCTTGAAGGAAAAAGTTCTTAAAGGTTAATTGGGCAAAGAAAGAAAAAGAAAAAACCATTAAGGATTATAAGGCAAGAAAGAAAAAACCTTAAGGATTATTAGGCAAGAAAGAAAAAAACCTTAAGGATTATTAGGCAAGAAAGAAAAAGTCTTAAGGATTATAAGGCAAGAAAGAAAAATTCCTTAAAAGGATTATTAGGCAACGAAATAAAAAAAAAACGCCCTTAAGGATTATAAGGCAAAGAAATGAAAAAGTAACTTAAGGATTAGTTAGGCAAGAAAGAAAAACAAAGTCTTTAAGGAGTTATTATGGCAAGAAAGGAAAAAGCCTTAAGGATTATTAGGCAAAGAAAGAAAAAAAAGCCCATAAGGATTTTCTTAAGGCAAGAAAGAAAAAGTCTTAAGGGATTATTAGGGCAAAGAAAGAAAACACAGCCTTAAGGAATTATTAGGCAAAGAAAGAAAAAGACCTTAAGGATTTTTATTAGGCAAAAAAAGAAAATAAAAAGTCGTTAAAGGATTATTAGGGCAAGAAAGAAAAAGCCTTAAGGATTATTAGGCAAGAAAGAAAAAGCCTTAAGGATTATTAGGCAAGAAAGAAAAAACCTTAAGGATTATTAGGCAAGAAACAGAAAAAGTCCTTAAGGGATTATTAGGCAAGAAAGAAAAAGCCCTTAAGGATTATTAGGCAAGAAGAAAAATAGTCTAAAGGGGCTTAGTTAAGGCAATTCCTCCAAAAAGCCCTAAGGATTATTAGGCAAAGAAAGCAAAATGTCTTAAGGATTATTAGGGGCAAGGAAAGGAAAAAGACCTTAAGGATTATTAGGCAAGAAAGAAAAAAGTCTTAAGGGACTATTAGGCAAGAAAGAAAAGAAAAAGCCTTAACGGATTATTAGGCAAGAAAAGGAAACGTCTTAAGGATTATTAGGCAAGAAAAGAAAAAGCCCTAAAAAGGATTCTTAGGCTGAAAGAAAAAACTTAAAATATTATTAAGGTCAATGAAAAGAAAAAGCTCTTCAAGGATTCTTAAGGCAAGAAAGAAAAAACCAAAAGTTCTTAATGGATTAATAAAGGCAAGAAAGAAAAAAGTCCTTAAAGGATTTATTCGGCAAGAAAGAAAAAGAGTCCCTAAGGGATTATTAAGGCACGGAAAGAAAAAGTTTCTTAAGGCGGATTCTATATGGCAACGGAAATAAAAAGGCCATTAAGGATTATAAGGCAAGAAATGAAAAAAGTCCTTAAGGCATTATTAGGCAAGAAAGAAAAAGTCCTTAAGGGAATTTTTTATTAGGCAAAAGAAAAAGGAAAAGTCCCTAAAAGGATTTATTAGGCCAAGAAGAAAGAAAAAGCTGCCTTAAGGGATTATTAAGGCAAGAAAGAAAAAAGTCTTAAGGACTTATTAGGCCGCAAGAAAGAAAAAGTCTTAAAGGATTTAATTAGGCAAGAAAGAAAAAGTCTTAAGGGATTATTAGGGCAAGAAAGAAAAATCCTTTAAGGCTTATTAGGGCAAGAAAGAAAAAGTCCCTTAAGGATTTATTAGGCAAGAAAGAAAAAATCCTTAAGGATTATTAGGCAAGAAAGAAAACGCCTTAACGGAATTATTATGGCAAGAAAGAAAGAAAACGAACTTAAGGATTGATTAGGAGCAGAAATAAAAAAAGAAAAACCTTAAGGATTATTAGGCCAAAGAAAAGAAAAAATCTTAAGGATTCATTATGGCAAAGAAAAGAAAAAGCCATTAAAGGATTATTAGGCAAGAAAACGAAAAATCCTTAAGGAATTATTTAGGTCAAGAAAGAAAAAGCCTTCAAGGCAAATTAAGTAGGCAAGAAAGAAAGAAAAAACCTTAAGGCACTCTTCATTAGTAAGCAGAAAAAACACAGTCTTAAGGATTATTAGTCAAGAAAGAAAAAGCCCTAAGGATTATTAGGCAAGAAAGAAAAAACCTTAAGGATTATTAGGCAAGAAAGAAAAAAAGCCTACGGATTATAGGCAAAGAAAGAAAAAACCTTAAGGATTATTAGGCAAGAAAGAAAAAGCCTTAAGGATTATTAGGCAAGAAAGAAAAAGTCTTAAGGATTATTAGGCAAGAAAGAAAAAGGTATTAGGATTATAGGCACGGATAATAAAAAGCCTAAGGGATTATAAGGCAAGGAATGAAAAAGCCTTAAGGTTATTATTCAGGCCAAGAAAGAAAAAAGCCTTAAGGATATTAGGCAAGAAAGAAAAGCCGTAAGGATTATTAGGCAAGAAAGAAAAGCCTTAAGATTAATTAGGAAAGGAAAGAAATTTCGTTCTAAGGATTATTTAGGCAAGAAAAGAAAAAGCCCTTAAGGATTATTAGGGCCAATAAAGGAAAAAAAGTCTTAAAAGGTTATTGGGCAAGAAAGAAAAAAAGTCCTTAAAGGATTATTGGGCCAAAGGAGAAAAAACCTTAAGGATATTATGCAAGAAAGAAAAAAGTAAACTTAAGGAGTTAATTAGGCAAGAAGAAAAAACCTTAAGGAAAATATAGCAAGAAAAGAAAAGTCTTAAAGGATTATTAGGCAAGAAAGAAAAAACCTTAAAGGATTATTAGGCCAAAAAGAAAAAGAAAAAAACCCTAAAAGGATTATTAGGCAAGAAAGAAAAGGAAAGAAAAATAACTTAAGGATTACTTAGGGCAAGAAAGAAAAATAAAGTCTTAAGGATTATTAAGGCCAAAAAAGGTAAAGAAAAGAAAAAAACCTTAAGGATTATTAGGCAATTTTTTAAAGGAAAAAACCATAAGAATATTAAGCAAAGAAAAAGAAAAAGTCTTAAGGATTATTAGGCAAGAAAGAAAAAGTCTTAAGGATTATTAGGCAAGAAAGAAAAAACCTTAAGGATTATTAGGCAAGAAAGAAAAAGCCTTAAGGATTATTAGGCAAGAAAGAAAAAGCCTTAAGGATTATTAGGCAAGAAAGAAAAAGCTTAAGGATTATTAGGCAAGAAAGAAAATGGTCTTAAGGATTAGTTAGGCAAGAAAGAAAAAGTCTTAAAAGGTTATTAGGCAAGAAAAGGAAAAAGCCCTAAGGATTATAGGCAAGAAGACAAAGTCTTAAAGATTATTAGGCAAGAAAGAAAAAGCCCTAAGGATTATTAGGCAAGAAAGAAAAAGTCTTAAGGATTATTAGGCAAGAAAGAAAAAGCCTTAAGGATTATTAGGCAAGAAAGAAAAAGTCTTAAAAGGATTATTAGTAAGAGAGAAAAAAGCCTTAAGGATTATAGGCAAAGCTGCTAAAAAGCCCTTAAGGATTGATTAAGGCAAAAAAAAGAAAAACAGTCTTAAGGAGATTATTAGGTCACGAAAGAAAAAGCCCTAAGGAGTATTAGGCAAGAAGACACCTTAAGGATTATTAGGCAATAAAGGAAAAGTCTTAAAGGTTATTGGGCAAGAAAGAAAAAGTCTTCAAGGTTATTGGGCAAGAGAGAAAAAACCTTAAGGATTATTAGGCAAGAAAGAAAAAGTCATTAACAGGGATTATTAAGGGCAAGAAAGAAAAAAACCTTTAAAGATTATTAGGCAAGAAAAGAAAAGTCTTAAGGATTATTAGGTCAAGAAAGAAAAACCTTTAAGAAATTTTAAAAAAGGCCAAGAACGAAAAAAAACCCTAACGGATTATTAAGGCAAGAAAGAAAATAACTTAATGAAAAATTATTAGCCGAAAGAAGGTCTTAAGGATTATTAGGCAATAAAGAAAAAACCTTAAGGATTATTAGGCAAGAAAAGAAAAAAACCTAGGATTTTATGCCAGAAGAAAAAGATTCTTAAGGATTATTAGGCAAGAAAGAAAAACAGTCCCTTAAGGTTATTAGGCAAGAAAGAAAAGCCTTACGGATTGTGAGGCAAGAAAGAAAAAGTCTAAGGAAAATTATTAGTCCAAAAAGAAAGAAAAAAGCCTTTAAGGACTTATTTAGGCAAGAAAGAAAAACCTAAGATTATTAGGCCAGAAAGAACCTGTAACTTACGAACATTAATTAGGACCAATAAAGAAAAAAGTCTTAAAAAGGTTATTAGGCCAAAAAAGAAAAAGCCCTAAAGGATTATTAGGCAAGAAAGAAAAAGTCTTAAAGTTATTAGGCATGAAGGAGAAAATTCCCTACGGATTATTAGGCAAGAAAGAAAAAACGTCTTAAAAAGTATTTATTAGGCAAGAAAGAAAAGCCAAGTATTTATTGGCAAGGAAAAGAAACGTCTTAAGGAAATTTTAGGCAAAAAGAGAGAAAAAGCCTTTTAAGGATTATTTAGGCAAAGAAAAACAGTCCTTAAAAAGGATTTATTAGTCAAGAAAGAAAAAGCCCTTAAGGATTATTAGGCAAGAAAAGAAAAAACTTAAGGATTATTAGGCCAGAAAGAAAAGCCTTAAGGATTATTAAGGCAAGAAAGAAAAACCTTAAGGATTATTAAGGCCAAGAAAGAAAAAACCTTAATGATGATTAAGGCAGAAAGAACAAAGTTCTAAGGGGATTATTAAGGCAAGAAAGAAAAAAGTCTTAAGTAAAAAAATTATTAGGCACTTAAATTAAAAGGCCTAAGGATTAATTAGGAGGCCAAGGAAATGAAAAACAGTCTTAAGTATTATTAGGCAAGAAAGAAAAACCTTAAGGATTATTAGGCAAAAGAAAAAAGCCCTAAAGGAAAAATTTATTTGGCAAGAAAGAAAAAGCCTTAAGGATTATTAGGACGAAAGAAAAAGCCTTAAAGAATTTATTAGGGCAAGAAAGAAAAAAGCCTAAGGATTATTAGGAAGACAGAAAACGACTTAATGAATTATTAGGCAAGGAAAGAAAAAATTCTTAATTGGGATTATTCGGCAACAAATAAAAGCCTTAAGGATTATTATGCAAAAAGAAAGAAAAAGACCTTAAGGATTAATTAGGGCAAGAAAGAAAGCCTTATTAAGGTTTATTAAGGCAAGAAAGAAAAAAGCCTTAAGGATTATTAGGCAAGAAAAGAAATAAGTCTTAAGGGATTAATTAGGCTTAAGAACGAAAAAGCCCTTAAGGATTATTGGCAATAGGAAACAAAGTCTTAAGGTTATTGGGCAAAAAGAAAGAAAAAGTCCCTTCAAGGTTATTGGGCAAGGATAACAAACCTTAAGGAGTATTTAGGCAAAGAAAAGAAAAAAAGTCTTAAAGGATTTATTAGGCAAGAAAGAAAAACCTTTAAGGATTATTAGGCAAGAAAGAAAAAAAGTCCTTAAAGGATTATTAGGCAAGAAAAAAAATAAAAAACCTTAAAGAAATTAATTTAGGCAAAAGAAAGACCCAAAACCTAAGGATTATTAGGCAGAAAGAAAATAACTTAAGGAAATTATTAGCAAAAGAAAGAAAAAGTCTTAAGATTTAGGCAAGAAGAAAAAACACCTTAAGGATTATTTATTCAAGGAAAGAAAAACCAATAAGAAATTATTAAGGCAAAAAGCAAGAAAAGTCTTAAAGGATTATTAGGCAAGAAAGAAAAGTCTTAAGGATTTTAGCCAGAAAAAAGCTTAAGGATTTTTAGCAAGAAAGAAAAAGTCTTAAGGATTATTAGCAAGAAAGAAAAGCCCTAAGGATTATTAGGCAAGAAAGAAAAACGCCTAGGATTATTAGGCAAGAAAGAAAATGTCTTAAGGATTATGAGGCAAGAAAGAAAAAGCCCTTAAGGGTTATTAGGCAAAATTAGGAAAGCTTCTTAAGGAAAATTATTAGGGCAAAGGAAAGAAAAAGCCTTAAGGATTATTAGGCAAGAAAAAAATAAAAGTCTTTAAGGATTATTAGGCAAGAAAGAAAAAGTATTACATGGAATATTAGGCAAAGAAAAACAGAAGAGTCCTTAATGGATTTATTAGGCAAAAAAAAAAGTGAAAAAGCCTAAGGATTATTAGGCAAGAAAGAAAAAGCCTTAAGGATTTATTCCTTCAGAAAGAAATAGGTCTTAAGGTTTATTAGCCAAGAAAGAAAAAGCCTTAAGGATTATTAGGCAAGAAAAAAAAGTCTTAAGGATTATTAGGCAAGAAAGAATGAGTCTTATGGATTATTAGGCCAAGAAAGAAAAAGTCTTAAGGATTATTAGGCAAGAAAGAATGAGTCTTAAGGATTATTAGGCAAGAAAGAAAAAAAGCCTTAAGGATCTTAATTAGGCAAGGAAATTAAAAAGCCTTAGGTATTAGGCCAAGAAAAGGAAAAAAACGTCTTGAAGGGATTATTAGGCAAAGAAAAGAAAAAGTTCTTGAAAGGATTATTCTAGGCAAGAAAAAAAAGAAAAAGGTCTTAAGGATTATTAGGCAAAGAAAGAAAAACAAAAAGTCCTTAAGAATTATTAGGGCAAGGAAAGAAAAAGCGAATAAGGATTCCTTAGGCAGAAGAAAAAGCTTAAGGATTATTAGGCAAGAAAGAAAAGGCCTTAAGGATTATTAGACAAGAAAGAAAAAGTCTTAAGGATTATTAGGCAAGAAAGAATGAGTCTTAAGAATTATTAAGCAGATCAGGAAACGTCCTAAGGAATGTCTTAAGGAAAATTAGGCACAGAACATAGATGTCTTTTTAGGCAAATAAGAAAATGCTTTATGGATTATTGGGCAAGTAAGAAAATGTCTTAAGTGTTATTAATCATATAAGAATCTTATAAGAAAACGTCTTAAGGATTATTAGGCAATAAGAAATGTCTTAAGGATTATTAGGCACACAAATGTCTTATTAGGCAAATAAGAAAATGTCTTAAGGACTATTGGGCAAGTAAGAAAATGCCTTACGTTTTATTGGGCAATGAAGAAAATGTCTTAAAAATTATTAGCCAAATGAGAAAATGACTTAATGATTATTTGGCATGAAAGAAAGACTATACAGAATTAATCAGGGGGATGGCAAAGATTTCTTCTTAGAGAGAATCAAAATAGCCTATGGATTTCTTCTTAAAGAAAATCAAAGCAAACTAAGAATTTCTTCTTAGAGAGAATTAAAGCAACCTTAGGATTTCTTCTTAGATAAAATTGAACCAAGTTAAGAATTTCTTCTTATAGAAACTTCAAAAAAAATCTAAGAATTTCTTCTTGGAGAAAAATAAAGCAATTTAAGGATTTCTTCTTGCAAAAATTAAAGCAACGTAAGAATTTCTTCTTAAGAGAAAATTAATGCATCCTAAGGATTTCTTCCTATAGAAAATTAAAGTATCCTAAGGATTTATTTTTAGAGAAAATTGAAGTATCCTAAGGATTTCTTTTTAGTGAACATTAAAGTATCCTAAGGATTTATTTTTAGAGAAAATTGAAGTATCCTAAGGATTTCTTTTTAGTGAACATTAAAGTATCCTAAAAGCAAAATAAGAATTTCTTCTTAGAAAAAATGAAAGCAACCGCATCTTTTAAGAAGTCGTACATGACTCTGATAGAAGACGACTGTCAACGGATGAAAAGTAAAGGGTCCTTTAGTAACCCATACAGAGGGCAGCTGAAGGCACACTGTAGGCGGTAACATCTGAGGAGAGTCAGAGGCTACAAGCGTTACACATAATGCGATACAATGCCAAGGCTTGCAAACCGTGCAATGCTCGGAATAAAAATGTCAGCTATTCATTACATAGTATGAGGAGTTTGCAAGACCTGTATGTTGCACTGTAACCATTGGAGAAGGGTCCAACACATAGGATACTAGTACTAGCAGGTTGCAAAACATCTGCTTATCCTGGATTCTGTACACGATTCCAACACGTTCCGAACTACGAAGTCCGCTTGTTAGTAAAACAGCCTACCTTCCCTCCACCCCCTTAAATGGCCAACAACTCCCCCTCCCCCTTCCCCTTTGGAAAGGGTACAACACAGTATACTAGTACTAGCAGGTTGGAAAATCAATGCTTACCCAGCACTCCGTACATGATTCCTACACGTTCCGAACTACGAAATCCTGCTTGTTAGTAAAACAGCCTACGCTCCCCCTCCCCTGTAACCCCCAAATTGGGCCCACAACCCCCTCACCCCTCCAACTCCCCTCCCGACACCAACCAACCCACCCAACACCAAAGTGGAAATTACGACGCATACTAAACATTCCTTAATGAGTTTGCCGTCACGGGCGTATATCCTCGGCGGAGAATTACAAGTAAACAACCAGTTTTGCGAGTACACACAAACACACACACTCACACACTCATACAAACAAGCAAATGCCATCCCGTGTACAGATAAGCAAACAAGCATAGACAACGCTGGCGCTCCCATAACCACTTCTCTCTGGCACGGCAGCCGCCATTAGGCCGACCTCAAATGACACCCCCATCCACTTCACGCCAACTCTCTCTCTCTCTCTGTTCTTTTCTAATATTATATAGTTTTCTCTATCCTGTTTGCCCTAGCATCATTCTCTCTCTCTGACTCTAATACATTTTTTTCTCTCTTGTTTGTTCTAGTGTAATCTCTCTCTCTCTCTCTCTCTCTCTCTCTCTCTCTCTCTCTCTCTCTCTCTCATTCTTCTATGATTTTTTCTCTCCCTCTCCTATTTGCTCTCACTCTCTCTCTCTCATTCTTCTATAATTTTTTTTTTCTCTCTCTCTCTCTTCTGTCATAATAATTTTCTCTATCCTGTTTGCTCTAGTACCATCTCCTCTCTCTCTCACCCTTCTATCATTTATTCTCTCCCTCTCCTATCTGCTCTCTCTCTCTCTCTCTTCTTTCTCTCTCTCTCTCTCTCTCTCTCTCTCGCTGTTCGTTCCAATAATTGTTATGCTAAGTATGTGTTTGTTGGTCTTTCCTCTGGTCCTCGCAAACATCTATTTATCATGATGCAATTGCACAGCATCTGTTGCAAATGATTTCACGACCGTCTACGCGTTTCCTTAACTCATTTTGGTTTACCTTCAGATTCTAATTAAATAATTATTAGTCTTTCTTTATTTGTTCATTTTCCCGCCCATCGAAGTCGAATAGATTTTATACAGTTACCAGTGACCAGCGTGTGTATATATTATATATATATATATATATATATATATATATATATATATACATATACATATA
>NC_061104.1:48393469-48403469 GCF_015104395.2 Macrobrachium nipponense | reverse complement strand
CTCCCGCTCTCTCTACCGAGGGACCTATCGACCGTATATCCCGTTTATCGAAGGAAGTCGGAAAGTAATGCAGAAGCGACCGAAAGCAATGCCCTAGCTGGATATCCTCCCTGAAGGAAAGCGGGTCTAGGGCAAGGGTGCAGATTATGGCGAAATGGTGTTACGTCCTTTAAGGTAAGGAGGACTAGACAAAAAGGAGGCGTTGCCCTTAGAATAAGGGACAGATGGTCCCCTAAAGAATGAAGTAAGGTCCCTTAAATATAGGGGACTGAACAAAAAGGGGGCGTCGCCCTTAAAATAAGGGACAGATGGTCCCCTAAAGAATGAAATAAGGTCCCTAAAATTGAGGGAACCGGACAAAAAGGAGGCGTTGCCCTTAGAATAAGGGACAGATGGTCACCTAAAGAATGGAGTAAGGTCCCTTATGGGGACTAGATAAAAAAAGGAAGCATCCCCTTTAGAATAAAGGGCAAAAGGCCCCCTTAAAGAATAAGGGTTTATTATTGTATTTTACATTTTTCCATTTCTTCATTCTAGTATCTCTACTACTGGTAATTACATTTTTGGTATTTTCTCAAATTTTAAAATGGCCACGGTGACACTGGGGTGTTGTTACGATCCCGTGATAGTTGTAGGAAATAGTTCTTTCCAAAACTACTGCTTTGGGTTATTACCTATTCTACAAATACCATAGTTCCCTAATTATATGTCAATATTACTGTTACAGCAGGTGACGTTGGAGGCGTGAGGTATACTTCAGGCGGGACACGGAACTCTGCAGTAGAAGAGGGTGGACGTTCTAGTAGTTGTGTGTTGCGAGCGTGATTTTGGCTATACTTCGGTGGTCGACCTGGGAATCGTGCATCGTTGGCTACGAGGGTAGCGAATTTATGGAGAAAGCGCGCTTTGTGGAAGCTGAATGCTTCAATGAACTTGCACGGTATATATTCCCGGACGATGTATAGTTAATGAGGATTAGTCTCAACGAGGAAGTTAGCCCTGTTGTTGATTGTTGGTAGCAACCACGTGATTTGTCCCTCTTGCAGATGTTCCCGTGGGGTGTCCCCCTGATCATTTGGATCAGTATTATTAATTATATAATACTTGCCTCACCTCCGTTTAAGAAACTGTAACTTTCAGAATTTCATTGCCTAGTTAACTATTGTAACTTTCACTTGGATTGTTTTGTAACTTTTTCCATTACTAAGTTTATATGTTTATGGGGTTTTCTTTTGTTAATAATTATTCAAAATGTTTTCGTATGTTTTATTATTCCACTCTAATGTTTCTGCTGAAGATCATTATTATTACAGCTAAAGCTATATAAATATAATGTGATAAAAGGACATTAAATTAAATATGTTATGCGCCTGAATCTGGCGGCAGTAAACTTTTCAAGTATTTAAGAATTGGTCCGTAACAGGTGTCAACCCGTAAAATGAAAAATATGCGTAAGAGAGAAATATGGGAGTATCATTATTTTTAAACATTTTATAAGGGTCATGGTGACACCGAGGTATTGCCCCATAAAAATGAATATGGAAATAAGACAAATAAAGGAATACTCCCATTAAAGCAGCACTAACAGATCAGTACAAAGGACCAAGAAACCAGACGGTTCTCTAGTTTTGACACCGTTTTTTTTTTTTTATTGTGGTATCTGCTTGATTGGGACGGGTTATTGCCTCGGTCAGTTTCAAGTCAGGGCCGCGAAGGAGGGATTTAGTATTTCCTGGGCCTTGGATTGGGTGGGGTTGGGCAAGGGGTGGGGGGGGAGATAAGGAAAGGGAAGGGGAGGGCAGGGAATGTCGGCTGCGAGTGCCTTGTATAAGTGTTAGGAAGCAGACCCTGCGTAAATGCAGTTCTCGGGTGTGTGCGTGTGTACATATATATATATATATATATATATATATATATATATATATATATATAGATTAATATAATATAATTAATATATATATCTATATATATAATATATATATCTATATATATATATATTATTATAATATATTATATATATATATACTTATATATATAAGCTCTGCTTTCATATTTTCATATAGACACTTATCTCCATCAATTTTGACGCAACAAAATCGCTGATTACATGAAAGCTCAAGCTTATATACAAATGACAAGAGAAAACGACAGACGCAACCACCATTATCATTCACGAGAGGAACGCAGCCTTACTGAGCGAGCCTCTAATGGTATGAGTAATTACGTAACGAAAAAGCATAAAACGAAGTAAAGAAAAGTAAACAAATATATGGAACGATTTTTTAACATCTAAATGGTCTTAAAACAGGCAATTTACAAAAAGGACATTTACCTATATAGACATATAACAACAGGCGGAAAAGGGTTAATACAATAACCCATTATTATCACAAGCTTGATGGCGCGCTGGAACCCGGCGCTGCCGTCCCTCCTACTCTCCCGATCCCCTGCCTACCACGCCCACATCCAGGGCGGACGAACAGGTTTGCAGGAGGGGGGTGGATGTCTCAACTACTATTATTATTATTATTATTATTATTATTATTATTATTATTATTACTAAGGAGATGAACCTAGTGCATACGTAACAAGCCCACCACAGGGGCTACCGACTTAAAAGTCGAGCTTCCTAAGAATATAGTTAAAAATTAAGTATATCTTAGTTTAATCAGACCACTGAGCTGTTTAAAAGCTTTCCTAAGGCTGACCCGAAGGATTAGATATTTTTACGTGGCTAGGAACAACCAGTTGGTTAACTAGCAACAGACCTACAGCTTATTGTGGGATCCGAACTGCATTGAATAAGAAATGAATTTCTAATCGCTAGAAACAAATTCCACTGATTCCATGTTGGTAGGCGAGCACGTAAACCACTCGTCCAATAAGGACCATCAAAGAATATGGTGTTCATTAGGTAGAAGTGAGAGGAGGTAAAGGGAAATACAGAGAGAAGTGATCTAATTTAAACTCATAACCAATAATTTTCAGGTAAACGTACATACGAAAGTAAACAAAGTAGAGGTTAAAACTAAATTAGGGAACAACGCAAGCAGAGCTATCTAATTTGGTGACGCAAGACAAGGTATATGCATTACCACAAATGCGCTCAGGAAATGCGTAGCCGAGATACTACACAAAACGGAAGGTTTACGCTCGGTGGTAATTATACTGCCAGATAATAGAAACTTTAAAGGAAAACATTCTTGTAAATGGCACAAATAACAAACGAAAATATGAAGTGGTTATGTGACATGTGAACGAATTTTTTTTTAAATGTGAACGAGAATTTGTAAAATATAGACGAGTTTAGTTAAATCAGGACGAGTTTTGTAAAATGTGAACAAGCTTTGTAAATAATGGGCGACTTTTATAAAATATGAACGAGTTTTGTAAAATGTGAACAAGCTGTGTAAAAAATGGGCGACTTTTGTAAAATATGAACGAGTTTTGTAAAATGTGAACAAGCTTTGTAAAATATGGACGACTTTCGCTAAATATGGAGGAGTTTTGTAAAATGTGAGCAAGCTTTGTAAAATATGGACGACTTTTGTAAAATATAGACGAGTTTTGTAAAATGTGAACAAACTTTGTAAAATATGGACGAGTTTCGTAAGATATGAACAAGTTTTGTAAAATGTGAACAAGCTTTGTAAAATATGGACGAGTTTTGTAAAATATATACGAGTTTTGTAAAATGTGAACAAACTTTGTAAAATATGGACGAGTTTTGTAAAATGTGAACAAACTTTGTAAAATATGGACGAGTTTTGTAAATATAGACGAGTTTTGTGAAATGTGAACGAGTTTTGTAAGATATGAACGAGATTTGTAAAATGTGAACAAGCTTTATAAAATATGGACGACTTGTGTAAAATATATACAAGTTTTGTGTTGTTTGAGATTAAGCTGGCCTTGTGCCAGCACGGGCTCTTGCTCGTAGAACAGCCCGTATATATACAAGTTTTGTAAAATGTGAACAAGCTTTTTAAAATATGAACGAGTTTTGTAAAATGTGAACCAGTTTCGTAAAATGTGAACGGGTTTTGTAAATTATGAACGGGTTTTGGCAAATATGAACGGGTTTTGTAAAATGTGAACTAGTTTTGCAAAAGGTGGACGAGTTTTGTAAAATATGAACGAGTTTTGTAAAATTTGAACGAATTTTGCAAAATATGGACGGTTTTATAAAATATGGACTTTTGTAAAATGTGAACGAGTTATATAAAGTGTAAACGGCTTTTGTCAAATATGAACAGATTAGAAGACAATAACTTAAGGAATGCAGAAAGTCATTTTTTGTTAAATGTGAGAAAGGATTAGAACTGTGAAATGGAGAGAATGAAATCGTCGATAAAGTAAATTAGAAAATACATTTTCAAGATTATGAAGTTTAAAAAATAAAGATAATTTCAGATAATATATTATAAAATCAATTAAATACTCTTGAAAATTGTGCTGTTAGAAGGAGAGATCCTGTAGGACAGAAATACAAAAAAGGCGAAATAGAGAAAATGGAAAAAAAGATCGATAAATTAAATTAGAAAATAACATAGATTTTCCAGATTTGGGCACGGAGAGTTTAAAAAATAAAGGAAAGGAGATGTAATAAAAAATAACAATAACATATTCTTGAAAATTGTGCTGTGAGAAGGATGAAAAGACCAAATTAAAGGAGAAATCTGGCCACCAGATTACCATTTCGTGTGGTTTAGTAGCAAATGTAGTGAAGTTTAATTCGTTCTAATTCCAAAGTCGATGGAATGGTTTGTGGATATAATATATATATATATTATATATATTTATATATCTATATATATATATACTATATATAATATATATATATATATATATAGTCTTCAAAAATGAGAGATAACATGAACCGGGGAAAACCGAGATAGAATAAAATTCCGAAAATTCCAAAGGAGGAGCTATTGCAGAAAAATATACATAAACAAGCAACAGAGTTTTCTGTACAGCATATAATGCTCTATGGAAATTTCGATGTGCTTCAGTATGAAACTATCAGCCATGACCAGTCAACACTCAATTGCTCCCCAGTGAAGATGCGTCGGCGGCTGGCACCTCGCCAGACGCACGATCCATTGCTAAACTTAACCTTAAATGAAATAAAAACTACTGAGGCTAGAGGGCTACAATTTGGTATGCTTGATGATTGCGGGGTGGATGATCAGCATACCAAGTTGCAGCCCTCTAGCCTCAGTAGTTTTCAAGATTTGAGGGCGGACAGAATAAAGCGTGGACGGGCAGGCCAATGGCCATCTCGATAGTTTTCTTGTAAACAAAATTAAAATTTATCTGGAATATAAGAATAAAAACAGAATACATAAGAATAAAAACTGAATAAAGTAAGTCACATAATAGTTTTATTAATACAGGAGGCAATGGATTGCAATGCGCTTCATTAACTCTTCGCATGTCACCAATTTAATTATCTTTTCTTTAATTAATCTTTATATGTCATCAGTATCATTACTCTTTCGAGTGTCAAGGAAATTATCATGGAACTATTTACGCGAATTACTAAAATTATTAATTTTATATATATATATATATATATATATATATATATATATATATATAGATATCTATATATATATATATATAATATATATATATATATATATATATATATCAGAGCACATGCAAGCCAAACGCGCATCACAATCACATCCAAATTAGGGCAGGGATGTATGGAGACAATCTATTCCAACGTTTCGTGATACTTCTATCACATCTTCAGGGATATCCATGGCAAAATGTACATCGCTGCTTATTAACATATTTTTCAAAATGGTTACTGACAAAACTTTGACTTAAAAAGATGACAAAATTTAAGTGATCATTATTAATATGAACAGAACCCAAAATATTCATATTTTGTGTGTGGGGTTACGGATATATGGTAATCAATACATAACCAAGCAGCTACAACCATAAAACCGAACATCAAGAAATCATCGAACAGCGATGATTTCCGAGTCAACCGTTCGATCAAACCCTCGCGATTTCGAATCCATCTGACAAACGCCCTCATACGGATATTAATGGATGAATATCCCTTTTGCGGGTTTCACAAAGGCCAGGCAGGGGGTTGGTAAGTGGGGGTGGTGGGTTGATGGGGGGGAAGTGGGGTGAGACGCCCCAGCTACCCTAAATTCATGCATGGATCTCCTCCCTCCATGCATGCACGGCAGCATGTTCGATGCATTTCAAATGGCGCGCAGAAGTGGATGAGCCGAGGTTTGGCGCTTAAAAGAAGTCTTCGTGGAAGACCAAGTGTTCTGCTGGCCATTTCTGAGGCAGAAAATGAAACACTGGCAACCACAGCGTCCTCTTGGATCTGTCATCCGCCTAGAGTTGGTTTCTTATGATGCATCAACGAGCACTGTTTCTCTCTCTCTCTCTCTCTCTCTCTCTCTCTCTCTCTCTCTCTCTCTCTCTCTCGTTTGAAAATACAAGCATATAAAAACAATGAGGTACAAGTACTATGATAAAAGCATCCAAGGATATTATATAAACTAAAGAGAGATGTGCCTGAGTATCAATATCGGCCAAAATTTTGGTACTGAAGCATCTCTAATACATACATACATCATACATATATATATATATATATATATATATATATATATATATATATATATATGATATATATGTATATATATATATATATATATATATATATATATATATATATATATATATATATATATATATATATATATATATATATATATATATATATATATATATATATATATATATATATATATACGTCTATCTATATGAATGTAAATATACTACATAATGTGTATATATGTATTGTATGTACATAAATTTTATATGACATTATATAAATATTATTATATAATATATATATATACATATTATTATATATATATAATATATATATATATATATATATAGATAGAGAGAGAGACGAGAGAGGGAGAGAGAAGAGAGAGAGAGAGAGACAGATAGACAGACTTACTGCTATTCTTCTATACCAGTGGTTCTCGTTTCAGGTCATGGGCCAACAGCCCAATAATAATAATAATAATAAAAGTGCAAGGGAAAGCAAATGCTATTCTGATTCAGACAACAGCAGAGGTTAAGGAAACGTCCAAGGCTTAAGAATATTGGTTATTTGTCACATAACCCAGGGGACCCATCCCAGGGAGAACTGAAGTGAATTTGTCACCCAGTCAAATATATAGCGCTGCAGATACTGCAATAATGCATTTACTTATGTGTCTTTTTATATTTTTATAAGAAATTCTTTTTGAACTTGATTATTTCTAGTTTTCTATTTAAATTTATTAAGGTGTCAACAACCTAGATGTTGCAACGCCAGTTTTAATAGACAATCAATCAATCAATACAACAAAACATCACTGAACAGAGGTGCAATCAATGGAGCGATCAACCAGATATGCTTATCATGGAATGGAATGGAATATAGCGTTCAGGCCAAAAGCCAAGCGCGGGGACTTATGAGGTCATTCAGCGCTAAAAGGAAAATTGACAGTAAAAATATTTGAAAGGTGAAAAAGCAGGAAGACCTCGCACTTAGTTACACTATGAATCATTTGTTAGGAAAATAAAGTGGAAGAAAGAGAATTTGAAAGTAGAATTGAAGAAATAGAAGTTGAAAGTAAAATGGAAAAAAGAGAATTTGAAAGTAAAACGGAAGAAAGAGAATTTTAAAGTAAAATGACAGAATTTGAAAGTAAAATGAAAGAATGAATTTGAAAGTAAAATGAAAGAAATGTATTGAAAAAACAAAAAAGAATGAATTTGGAAAGTTTCCTGAAAGAATGTATTTGAAAATAAAATGAAAGAAAGAGAATTTGAAAGTAAAATGGAAGAGAGAGAATCTGAAATTAAAATGGAAGAGAGAGAATTTGAAAGTAAAATGAAAGAAAATTTGAAAGTAAAATGGAAGAAAGAGAATTAAAAGTAAAAAGAATTTGAAATTAAAATGGAAGAGAGAGAATTTGAAAGTAAAATGAAAAAAAAAAAGAATTTGAAAGTAAAATGAAAGAGAGAGAATTTGAAAGTAAAATGAAAAAAAAAAGAAATTTGAAAGTATTTGAAAGTAAGATGGAAGAAAGAGAATATGAACGGATGCACAGTAAAATGGAATGAAAGAGGTTGCATATAGTGGCCAAAGAAAGGGACGCTGCAAAGAACCCTACCTAATGTTGACAGTTCACCACGTGAGGCGCACCGATGGCCCTGCCGCCCTACGAGAAACCCTGCCTATACTTCCAGTATAATTTAATGT
The DNA here is from genome assembly GCF_015104395.2 of Macrobrachium nipponense. Classification (NCBI taxonomy): domain Eukaryota; kingdom Metazoa; phylum Arthropoda; class Malacostraca; order Decapoda; family Palaemonidae; genus Macrobrachium; species Macrobrachium nipponense. The sequence continues at coordinate 48,395,161 of NC_061104.1, read as the reverse complement.
AATCAAACCGGTCTCTACACCATAAAAGTGTAGAATCAACAGCATGTGGGAAAGAGGAAAACAGTCGTGATGAAAAGAATGAACGGAAGAGGAGAAACACATTAAATAATAATACATAAATTGCGGAGATGGACTGACTTTATTCCCCATCAGAACGATGAGGTCCTTTTATATCTGGCATCGGAAAAACACAAAATTTATAAAACATGCAATCTTACTATCTGTCCGTCTGTCATTCAATCACGGCCAAACGGCAGGTCCGATGGGCGTGAAACTTGGCAGGGTTATAGTGGAACCCCATAAGATGATTTATAATGGGGTTTCATCCTACCTCCCCTCCCCCTCCGAAGGGGGTGGGGGTGAGAAGGGATTCCCTGAAACGGAGCTGGTTATGCCCGTAGACTTAGTTACTTTACGCATTTATGATACATTATTTCTGTATACATATGACTTATCATTTGGAAAAGAATAGTCTGTAATTCTATCAACTACAATCTTATCTGAGGATAAGATTATTCAAAATACACCTTTCCAGGAGTCTGGGATCGCTAGTATGAGGAATGTACTAATATGTGCGTGCATGTAAGCACACATGTTTAAAGGTATGCATGTGTCTGTCCACAGTAAGTATAAAAGACACACTCACACTAGGATATGTTTTGAATGTTTGAAAATCGGATTTATGGTTGCGGATACCAATCTTTTAAATTTGCGGATGCGGTTGCGGATGCAGATGCGGACATTTGATGACCATACCCTCACGGATGCGGAAGCAAATGTGGATGTGGATTATTTGTAAATCTACATAATTTAGATATATTTAATTGTTTAAAGAATATTTTCAGCCACATAATTCAAAATTACGTTACCACATAATATTTGTTGTACTAATTGAAAGTAGAAACAAGTGATATTAATGTATGTGTATGTGTGTACTTTCATATGAACATACAAACAGAAACAGATTACACGAACACTTGAGTCGTCTTAGCACAAGGTTATTTCACGCTCATTGTATGATAAGGGTAACAAAACTCTAAGCCATTCTTCGCATAAGAGAGAGAGGGACAGAGAGACAGAGAGACAGAGAGAGATTCCTTAAAAACCCAATACGCTGCCTTCATGATTACAACTGCTGTAAATGGCATGAAATTACTCAAATATCCTATAAAACTAATATGCTATAGCAGAGTTACTTATAAAGTATGTACCGTATGAAATGTGTAATTGTGTATAATGCATTTGCATAATACATCGAAAAACCAAATTTAGCAAAGCGCAATATGAAAGGGGTCTATTTTTAGCTATAATGTATGAGTATGAACTGCTGACCACTGGGCAGTGTGAGATATCCGCATTCTCAAACTGCGGATGCAGAAGTTAAGAAATTGTCAATGCAGATGCTGATGCGGATTTATAAAAAATGCGGATAATCCACGAATGTGGAGATCCGATACATATCTAAGACACAGACACATATATATTATATAGTATACATTATTTATGCATACATATATATAGCATGTATATATACATATATCACTTATAAAATCACAGTAGATGCACAGAATTCGGTATATAAGCAAAATCAAATACCTGTCGCTTATATAAATATAAATATAAATAAAATATAAATATATAATATATATATATATATATATATATGCGTGTGTGTGTGTGTGTGTATAAAAA
>NC_061104.1:48378469-48388469 GCF_015104395.2 Macrobrachium nipponense | reverse complement strand
GGGATAGGATAGGTCTATGGAAGAGCCTAAAAAGGTCTGAAAAAGGTGTTTTGAGTTGAGTTAAAGATGCAGGAATTTTAGCATAGGATATTTATAGATTTATTTATTAGAATGAAAATGTAAAAAATACATAATGTGCATGTTAAACGGTACAGAACAATTATTTCAAATAAAATATAGCGTATTTAAATTTTCGTTGGTGAAACAATGCTCTATTTGACCGTAGATTTTAGCACGTTTTAATTTATTTGGTGTACTAAATTTAGAGGTCATGTTTCTGTTCGATGATTTTGTTTTCACTTATAACTGACAATATATTAATGTGTTTGTGTCCTTTTTATTGGATCCTTGTTGTTAGTGTGAGTAGTACTAAGTATGAGTATTAATTACGAAAACCACTTATAGTCAAGTTAGGAATGTAATGTTTACAACTTATGCGTGAGGGGAAAACCTTGCACGCGTCCAGAGTATGCTGGAGGTCGGATCACGCCTTGTTCCTCTACCACGTCGTTATTTTTACTTCAAGATGTTATATTCACATCGATTAAAAATCTTCACTAAACTACTTTCTCTTTATTTTGGTTTATTTGGAACTGTTATTTTTCACACATCTTCAATCAGTTGTATAGTTCTCCTTCTTCAGCAGTCCACCTTAACCACTTCCGTTAAAAACTGCTGACTTTTATTTATTTATTTATTTATTTATTTATTTATTTTATTTTATTTTTTTTTTTTTTTTTTGTCTTTTCAAGTGTTCTTTCCCTTTCGCTTTGTCGCTGCTTATTCAATCTTTACCTCTCGTCCTTAAACTTCTTCACCCCCCCCCCCCCCCCCCACCCCCGGGGAAAATTAGAGGTAGTGCCGTCAGTGCACCTCATGCTGTGCACTGTAGGCCTTACTTAAGGTTCTTTGCAGCGAGCCTCCGGCTCCCAGATGCAACCCCATTCGTTCCTTTTACTGTACCTCCTTTTCGTATTCTCTTTCTTCCATCTTAACTTTCCACCCTCTCCTAACACTTGATTCATACTGCAACTGCGAGGTTTTCTTCCTGTTACACCTTTGTAAGTTTTTACTGTCTATTTCCGTTTCAGCGCTGAATGACCTCATAGGTCCTAGTGCTAGGCCTTTGGCCTAAATTCTATATTCAATTAAACCTCTTTGCAACTCCCTTTATTTCTTCTCACACCAATAATTATAATCTGCATTTGTTCTCCTAAATGTTTATTCTGTTTTCCTGTATTTTCCAACATTTTTTTAAAGAATTTTAACTATTTTTTTGTTTCTTTGCCAACAATTTACATCTGTCACTTCGCCTACAGAGAGAAGAGCCAAGCGCTCGGGCCTATGAGGTCATTCAGCGCTGAAACTGAAGTTCAAAGTCAAAAAAGTTTGAAAGGTGCAATAGGAGGAAAACCTCAAAGCAATTGCACTATGAATCAATTGTTAGGAGTGGGTGGACGGTAAGACGGAAGAAAGCGAATATGAAAGGAGGTAGTGTAAAAAAAAAAATGAAAGGGGTTGCAGCTAGGGGCCAAAGGGACGCAGCGAGGTAACTTGAGTAATGCCTACAGTGCTCCGAGTGGGGTGCACTGATGGCACTACCACTCTACGTGAAGACATATATCTGAGGGACCACGCCCACCTACGCAAAATCCTACCGGTCTAATGACGCCGCCATTACGGAGAAACGCAATTACCTGATTAAATCTCCATCGAGCAGTTTCCCTTCCTAGCTCGTCCACCCCAACCCCCCCACCCCCCCTGGAAAAAAAAATTACTAACTTTCAGCAAATCTAACTTTTCCCTCTTCCGATCTAATGGGCGGTTTTCCTCTTCCTATGGAGCAACCAGTCTATATTTTCTCCTTTATCCCCCCTCCCATCACCCCCCTCTTCCTATGGCGCTCTATATTTTCCTCTTACCTCCCCCCACCCACCCCCGGGCCCGACCCACCATTCCCTCCCCCATCGGACGATTCCCTCATTCAATCTGCGGCTAACATCTACGAATTCTCCCAACTAACGTCGTTCCGCGAGTCTTCAAGGCAGGAGTTCCCCGATCCGCGGGGGTCGTCTAGCTATAGGGTTATGAAGGCTGATACAATCCCCTCGTTCGCCCCACATGTTCGGCCGGGAAATTCTCGCCTCTCCAGCCTGGGAGGGTCACCGATGCTGTCGTCTCTGGTTTTGCTCTGAGATATTGGTGGCTTTTTTTCAAAATTTTGTGGCATTTCTCTTTGGTTTTGCTCCGAGAAATGAGTGGTTATTTCTTTGGCTTTGTTCTCAGGAATGAGTGTCTTCTTCAGTTTTGATCTCAGAAATTAGTAGGGTTTTTTTGTTTGTGGTTCTGTTCTAAGAAATTAGTGGCCATTTCTTTGGCTTTGTTCTCAGAAATGAGTGTCTCCTTCAGTTTTGATCTCAGAAATTAGTGACTTTTTTCTTTGGTTTTGCTTCCAGAAATTAGTGGCTTTTACCTTTGGTTTTCTAAGGAATGAATGTCTTCTTCAGTTTTTTCCTCACAAGTTAGAGGATTTTTTCTTTGGTTTTGTTCTGAGATATTGCTGCAATTTTTCTTTGATTTTGTTCTCAGAAATGAGTGTCTTCTTCAGTTTGATTCTCATAAATAAGTGGCTTTTTTCTTTGGTTTTGCTCTGAGAAAATAGTGGCTTTTCTTTGGTTTTGCTCTAAGAAATTAGTGGCCTTTCTTCTTTGGTTTTGTTCTGAGTAATTGGTAGCTTTTCTTTGGTTTTGCTCTGAGAAATTAGTGGTATTTTCTTTGGTTTTGCTCTAAGAAATTTGGGCCTTTTACTTTGGTTTTGTTCTGAGAAATTGGCAGCTTTTTTTATCTGGTTTTGTTCTGAGAAATTAGTGGTTTTTTCTTTGGTTTTGCTCTGAGATATTGGTGGCTTTTTACTTGGGTTTTGTTCTCAGAAATTAGTGGCTTTTTTCTTTGGTTTTGCTCTGAGATATTGGTGGCTTTTTTACTTTGGTTTTGTTCTGAGAAAATGGCGGTTTTTTTTAATTTGGTTTTGTTCTAAGAAATTAGTGGATTTTTTCTTTGGTTTTGTTCTAAGAAATTAGTGTCTTCTTTAGTTTTGTACTCAGAAATTAGTTGTTTTTTTCTGTAGTTTTTATCTTCTGTCTTTTTGCTCTGATAAATTAGTGTTTCTTCTTTCATTCTTTTCCGAGGAATTACCGGCTATTTTTCCATGGTTTTATTCTCAGAAAGAGTGGCTTTTTTTTTCTTTCGTTTGGTTCTGTGAAACTAATTATTCTTCTTTCAATTTGTTCTGAGAAATTAGTGTCTGTCTTCTTTCTATAGTTCTGGGGAATCAGTCTTTCTTCTTTCTTTTTGCTCTGATAAATCAGTCTTTCTTCTTTCATTCTTTTCTGAAAATCAGTCTTTCTTCTTCAATTCTGTTCTGAGAAATTAGTATCTTTCTTCTTTTTGTTTCAAGAAATTAGTGTCTTTCTACTTCCATTTTGTCGAGAGAAATCAGTGACATTTTTCTTTGGTTTTGGTCTTAGGAATCAGTGTCTGTCTTCTTTATTTTTCTTCTCTGAAATTGGAGTCTTCATTTATTCTTCGCGAAATTAGTATCTATTCGCTTGACTCGTCAACTCGAACATTCACCAATTTCCCATTCACATGAACTTATTTTTGCTTTGCCTGACAATATACCTAACAACCAAGATTCTACTGCTTTTCATTTCTCGAAAAGTATTATTAATGACAGTAGGTAAGATAATAATTCCAAGTAACAGATAGGCCTGTCAACTGCTTTCTCTTATATCTCACTATGTTTACCTTTTTCCTAGATACCTTCTTTTTACTGAGCTTGTCACTTAGGGTCATCTATTACAAAACAATTAGGCAAAGGTGAATCGGGCAATTTATTGTTATAGGTAGAAATAGCTTCTAAAACATGATAAAAATCCTATTTACTCCTCTGGCATTGTGGAGATTTTTTTTTCTTTTTTCTTCTTTTAACCTTCCATATCAGCCATCCTACTTACAAAGCGCCTCGGTGGCGTTATTGGTATGGCCTTGGCCTACAACCTCAGTGGCAGCGAGTTCGATTCTAGGGCATTCCACTGACGGGTTAGAGATGTGTATCTCTTGTGATAGAATTTCACTCTCGACGTGGTTCGGAAGTCACGTCAAGCCGTTGGTCCCATTGCTGAATAACCACTGGTTCCGTGCAACGTAAAAACACTATACAAACAAACAAACATCCTGCATACAAAGCTCTGACAATATCCTCAGACTTATCTTCAATTCGAAGAAAGTCAGAGGGAATGGACAACAAGAGAGAAAGGAAAAGGGAACGGAGGTAAAGTAAAAGGTAGGGGAGACATCCACCCTCCTCCTGCAAACCTGATTGTCCACCCCAGGTGGAGGCAGAGTTGGTAGGAGAAACGGGAAGGTGGGGGAGACATCCACCCTCCCCTTGCAAACCTGTTTGTCAGCCCCGAGTGCGGGCGGGGTCGGTTGGGGGAACGGGAAGGTAGGAAAGGCATCCACCCTCCTCTGCAAACCTGTTTGTCCACCCCAGGTGGGGGCGGAGTAGGTAGGGGATCGGAAGAGTAGGGGAGACAGCACCGCCAAGTTTTAGCACGCCAACAAGCTCGTATATAACAATAATAATAATAATAATAATAATAATAATACCATCCAATGTCTATATACGTCCTATATGTGTACTCACACCAACTCGTACATTAATATATCTTTAAACTAATACATACATCAAGCAATAATTAAATTTTCAAAGGAGGTAAAAACAAAATGAAATACAAATGAGTGGGAACGTGAATAACACATAATAAATGCAAGAGGAGGGAGAGAAAGGAAAAACAGTAAATAGTATGAAGAGAAGAAACAAAAATAGAAGAAGAAACTATACACTACGTAATAATGAATGCGGAAAATATAAAGAAGTACAATTATAATAATTAAGATTTATGCATAAAAATATAAAAGTACATAGCGGGTACATAGCTTAAGGAAAGGGACATGCAAATATATGAGAGAGAGAGAGAGAGAGAGAGAGAGAGAGAGAGAGAGAGAAGAGAGAGAGAGAGCGAGAGAGAGAGAGCGCATACCATTACATTGCTTTAGGATATGAAACACATGTCACTAATGGATGAGATATGCATATTTTAGCCAAAACATTTCAAAACATACTTTATAATCCTACCTTCCGTCAACACATCCTTATTCTAGTTTCCATCTATCAATTAGTCTTTTCATATTTTCTAATGACTGGTCTGTTCTGGCTGTGTCCTGTCATTTTCTGTAAATTCCTTTAGATGATTGAATTTCAAGTCAATGGTCCATTGCTAAATCTCTTACTTCATCTATAGTGTTATGCCAATTCTGTCGATCTACCATCATCCGTTATATGTGCTCACTAACACCTAAGTTAATCATTCGCTTTCAATCTTCCATTACCCATTCCTTCCTAGCGTCTACTTACCCTACAAAATTTTATTATATAAAAATAAATATATATATATATATATATTATATATATATAGAATATAATATATATATATATTATATATAATAATATATAATTATATAATAAAATAATATTATATAATATTAATATTATAATATATCATGAATATCACATCACCGTGATTCATATAAATTATTCATACTACAAATGTCCTTTAATATCTAATTCCCTCTACCTCGGAATTAATATATTTTGATATATGTAAACCGTGGGGGAATTTTTTAGGTGATAATAATTCCGTCCTCTCGGACCCACGAGAGGACGAAATTATCATCAACTGAAAAATTCCCCTTCGGTTTACATATATGAAAATATATTAATTCCGAGGTAGAGGGAATTAGATATTAAAGGACATTTGTAACTCGAAGAAAACATACATATATATATGTGTATGTAATTTATATAATTTGTCTAAACCACCAAAATTTACTTATAATACAATTAAATGATAACTATTGCTAAGCTTTATCTCAAACCAAATTCCCTCCAACAGGCTGCTGTTTCAAGACGAGGATGTTTACAGCTATGAAGCGGCCAGGCGATTGCAAAGCTAAATTAGTTTAACTACGCTATCTGCGAACAAAAGAGTTACTGGGGTGAATAAAGGATGGGATGAGTGAGAGAGAGAGAGAGAGAGAGAGAGAGAGAGAGAGAGAGAGAGAGAGAGAGTTGGGGAGAGCGACCGCAAGCTGAACTGACACCATAAAGTCGTAACAAAGCAAGTCGTAACAAAGCCAGAGAGAGCGAGACAGAGAGAGAATAAAACTAGCACCATAGTTTGTGGTGTTTGTAGATGTAAGGATTCTTCACCGTGAAGTTCCCGGTGGTGATCGAACTTCACCGTGAAGTTCTCGTGGTGGTCGAACTTCACCGTGAAGTTCTCGTGGTGGTGGTCGAACTTCACCGTGAAGTTCCCGGTGGTGGTCGAACTTCACCGTGAAGTTCCCCGTCATGGTCGAACTTGCTTAATACTGTTTCCAAACCAGTTAACTGATATCATACCCCATTAGCTGACTGAACAAGGGTCACCCGAGAGGAAGTCACGATCCTTCATGCTGATTGACCTTTTGACATCATTAACTGGACTGGGACTACCCCAAAAAAACTCCCAATTTCAAAATAAGAGCCACAGCATCGGTGATCAGTGTCACTGCGGTACCTGTCTACGCAACCAAATCACTCAAATGAGACGGATCTTAACTGAATTAGGAAAATGTTTGGGCTTACAGAGATGGAAGTTTGAATCTCCAAAGAACCTAAGTAGTTATCACAGGGACTTTGGTGTAAATTATGATATACAATTTATACTTTCAGAGACAAACAGGTGTAAATCATCACAAACGCTGGTGCAGGATACCAGAGTCATAAAGATGACTTACATTGTAAATAGACGCAAGAGTCTGTTTACAATATAAAATATAACCTACTAAAAACGAAAGCAAAAATAACCATTCAAATGACAGCAAATGCACAGATACATCATCCAGATTAATTCACCTATAAAAAATTAAAACACATTAATATATTATCAGTCCAACCTCAAAAAAAAAAAAAAAATAAACAAATAGAAAAAATTTCCAAAATCAGCTTAATTGAAAAGCATCATACAGACTGCATTGCCGCGATGATGTTGATTATTTTATTGAAGATCCAAAATAATAAAACCCAAGAAATGGTTTTTAAAATCCCAGAAAGCTTAAAAAAAACTCCCCCAAAAGCAAAATCAACTACCAGAGCGGTAAATAAAAACTCAAGAATGATTAAAAACTTCCGAAGGATTTAAAGCCTCCTCCCAAAGATTAAAAAAACTCCCAGAAACTAAAATCTTCCCGAAAAATTAAAAATTTTCCAGACTTGAAAAAAAAAAACTCCCAAAAACTTCAAGAAAACCTTCAAAAAATAGCTTTAAAAATCCCTGAAACAAAAAAAACAAAAAAAAAAAAAACTCGAAAAGGTAAAAAAAAAAATTCTAAGTAATAAACTAAGAAAGCTTTAAAAAAAAAACTCCAAGAAAGCTTTAAATAAAAGGACCTACATGCGGCTGTTTAATAGCATCACCTTCGACTCAACAGATGACGAGATTGGGATAAAGAAGAAAAAAAAAAAAGATCAAAGGCCCCCTTAGACCTTACTTAGATTACCGTTTCCTAAGCCACAACGCATCTAACAACATCGCTCGCGAAGGTCAGTGAGAAGTAAACAATGGGGAGGGGGGGAACCGGAACCTAACAGAGAGAGAGAGAGAGAGAGAGAGAGAGAGTGAAAGGGGAGAGAGGGGGAGAGAGAGAGGAGGAGGAGGAGAAATAGGAAACTTTCAAGAGAGAGAGAGAGATAAACAAATGGGAAAATAACTTGAGAGAGAGAGAGAGAGAGAGAGAGAGAGAGAGAGATGAGGAGAGAGAGAGGAGAGAGAGAGAGGAGAGAGAGAGGAAAATTTGCAAAAGAGAGAGAAGAGAGGGAGATACAATCAATTACAAGGATTAGGATGTCTCAAAGACTTATTAGTCCATCCGAGGAGACTTCATGAGCTCACTTTCTTTAGGAGCAGGTTTTACTATTCATTCACAGTGTCCTAATGATTTTGTCTAGCTTTCTTTTAAACTCTTCTACACTGTCGCTGTTTATAATGGCTGGTGGCAGTATATTTCATGTGTCACATATCTTGTATGTGAAGAAGTTCCCACAATATGTGTTGTATCTCCAGTTCCAGCTTCCATCCATTATTTCTTGTCGTTTCCTCCTCCCTGCACTATGATTGCACTTTTTCTACTTTTCCCTTTGATTTTCTTCACTGTCGCGGCTATATTCTTTGCTCCTACACCTATGCACACGACCTAATCTTTCCAGAGAGAGAAGAGAGAGGCGCGAATAGAGGAGAGATTAGAGAGAGAGAGAGAGAGAGAGAGAGAGAGGAGAGAGAGAGAGAGAGAGAGAGACCTCTTTAGAAAGGGGAAGGAGTGGAAAAGAGAAATGGCAGCATATAAAGGTACGGACAGAGAAAGCAAAAGAACTCAAGAATAGGTAAGAGCAATAGTCAGGAGGAAGAAAGAAAACATGTAAGAAACAAGTAAGAGAGAAGGATAAATATGATAAAGTATACAGACGATGAGAAAGGAAGAAAATTTTTTATGCTAAAATCATATAAGAAAGAAGAAAGACAGAGAGAGTTTAAAACACAAATGGGAACAGGAGAGGAGAAAAGTTGCTGGAAAAAGTTCACCAGTTTAAACAAAGCTTTGTTTTTTTATTGTACAAGGCACTACGTGCGGCATCTAACCAAAAAGGGTAGGCTTATGTAACAAAAGCACACACACACACACACACACACACACAAAAAGGCAGTACCTTACAAAGAGCTAATGAAAACAACGAACGCTACATACAATAACGGAAGGTTTTAAAGATTAAAGTTTCTTAGCTTATTATTATTATTATTATTATATTATATTATTATTATTATTATTATAACATGTAGGTAGAAGAACGTCTTTCAAACTAATGCAATTTAATATAATAGCAGCATTAACTGAATTCAAAGAAGTTTGTAAGTTGTTCTTTCTCGTCGATCCTCTTCTGTCACCGCAATCCTCCAGTAACTCAACTATACTTGTCGTTGAATATAGAATTTAGGCCAAAGGCCATTCACTGGGACCTATGTGGTCATTCAGCGCTGAAATGGAAATTGACAGTAAAAGGTTTGAAAGGTGCAACAGAGGAAAACCTCAAAGCAGTTGCACTATGAATCAAGTGTTAGGAGAGGGTGGAAAGTAAGATGAAGAAAGAGAGCATGAAAGGAGGTACAGCAAACGGAACGAAAGTGGTTGAAGCTAGGGGCCGAAGGCACGCTACAAAGACCCTCAAGTAATGCCTACAGTGCACTGCATGAGGTCCACTGACGACACTACCTCCCTACAGAGAACTATACTTGTCAATCTTTCATACAGCTTGAGAGGTAAGTGGTTAAGAAACGCAAGAAAGCGGCTTTAAACAATGATAAAATCTTTTAGAAAATCCTCCGGACGACCCACACCTCATTTCAATAACGGCTCGAGACTTCTTCGTCAACGTCAAAGTTACTTCGCAACCTAATGGACACTTTGGGGTCTTTTTCCGTTGAGTCACGACGACTCTCATTGCAGTCTGAACTTCAATACTTTCCAGAATAGAGAAGAATATAGGATTCAGCCCCAAGACCAAGTACTGGGACTTATATGTGGCCATTCAGCGATGGAACGGAAATTGACAGTAAAATGATTGTTAAGGTGTAGCAAGGAGGAAGACCTCGCAGTTGCACTAGGGAACAATTGTTAGGATAGGGTGGAAAGTAAGATGGAAGGGAGAGACCATGGACGGGGGTATAGTAAAGAGAATGACAGGGATTGCAGCTAGGGGCCGAAGAAGGGATGCTGCAAAGAATCTAAAGTAATGGCTACAGTGCACCGCGTGAGGTGCACTGAGGGCACTAACCCCTCGGCC
>NC_061104.1:48360646-48377969 GCF_015104395.2 Macrobrachium nipponense | reverse complement strand
AATTCACGGCTGTAGGCCTATACATATCAATTGTAATTTCAAATATATAACTGTTAGGGGAGCTGAATCCTACTCTACAGATGAACAGAACCTGTACGGTTTTTAAACGGCAAGGCCAAAAAACAATTTAGAAAAAAACTGCTTTCGTTGGGCATTCATTGAAAAGCGAGCTTGAATTTCATACAAGGGCTGAGACGTCGTAGTGGCGTGATCGGTATGGTGTTAGCGTGCTATCTCGGTGGCCGCGAGTTCGATTCTCGAGCATTCCATTGAGGTGTGAGAGGTGCGTATTTTCTGGTGATAGAAGTTCACTCTCGCCGTGGTTCGGAAGACACGTTAAGCCGTTGGTCCCGTGCTGAATAAACACTGGTTCCATGCAACGTAAAAACACCATACAAACAAACATACAAACAAGGGCTGAATGCAAGGAGTAGAGTGTTTAATAAATCTTAGGGAAAAACCGTAAAGCCACAAAATCACTGTGCCGTAATGAAAGTGCCATACCTCAAGATTTTCCATCCTTTGAAATGCTGTAATAAAGTTCATTGGTGACTCAGGTGTTCGACTGCAGCTTGAATTATAGGCAATTAATGTTCGATGACGAGCGAAGAATATAGTAGGAAAAATAACGTTTTTCTGGGAGTCTAAGTGGAACTCAGAGCTGAACTGACTCTCGACCCCTCTTGCCGTGAAGAAAAGCAGGCTGCTATCTGAGTTAGGTAAAGTAGTAACAACCAGTTAGGTAGCGCCTCAGTGGCGTGATCGGTATGGTCTTGGCCTGCCACATTGGTGGCTGCCAGTTCGCTTCTCGGGCATTCCACGGAGGGGTTAGAGATTTCTGGTGATAGAAGTTCACTCGCGACGTGGTTCCGAAGAAACTTGAAGCCGTTGGTGAATAACCACTGGTTCCATGCAACGTAAAAACACCATACAAACAAACAAACAAACAATCAGTTAGGAATAAAGGCGTGTCACTTTAAACACCGTGTTTTCAACAAAGATAACTTCACAGAGAACGAGTTATCGTAGCTTTGTTAGAGGCAAAAGAAAATGCCATAAATTTTAAAGGATTAGCTACTGAAAATGTATATTTTCTTCATTAGTTTTTTTTATGTGGTGTTGACTTTTATACTGACGTTAAAACTCGATTAAAACATGAACAATGTGAAAACACATTTTCCTTGCGAGTATATTTAGAAGTGAGTAATACGTAGAGGCGACGTGATTCCTAGGAAAGTTAAATCTGAGTGCCAGTCGCTTCATGCAATAAATCATCCATTGTAGCAATCGAAACAGGTATAGTTCCTGTAGAGGGTATAGTGCCGTCAGTGCACCTCACGTGGTGCACTGTGGGCATTACTTAAGGTTCTTTGCAGCGTCCCTTCTGGCCATAGCTGCGACCTTTTTCATTCTTTTTACTGTGCATCCGTTCATATTCTCTTTCTTCTATCTGACTTTCCATCCCCTCGAACAATTGCTTCACAGTGCAACTGCGAGGTTTATCTCCTGTTACTCCTTTCAAAACTTATAAGCTGTGAATTTTCGTTTGCAGCGCTGAATGGCCTTATAGGTCCCCAGGCGCTTGACCTCCAAAGGTCCTGACGCTGGCCTTGGCCCAAATTCCAATTCCAGTATTCCAAACATGTAGTGATTCCAAAACAGATGTAGTGAGGTACAGAGAAGAGTTCATTGTCCATGAGAGCAGGTAAAGAGGATTCAGCTCCACGACTCCTCCTCACCCTCCCCCCTTCCCCCCCTTCCCCCTTCCCCCCCCCTTTTTTTTTCTATTTATTCCCTGGGCATTATTCTCGTCTTCTTACGACCTCAGCAACTCGTAAAGTCTGGGATCCCAATCCGCCGTTTATATTCTTCTCTATATCCTTAGCTCAGTCATATTTACGGATTCCTGCTCTATCCCATTCCGGAGACTGAGAAGTCCTCCATCTCCTCCTCCTCCACCTCCTCCTTCTCCTCCTCCTTCTCCTCCTTCTCCTCCTCCTCCTCTTTTCGGGGGCTGACCGGCAAAATTACGGCCGTGTCTCTGTCACGGCCGACAAAGGAAGCTTCAATAGAGAATTGTATACATGGGAGACCATTGTCGAGCGAAGGCTGTCTATATGTTTTCCTCCGCTATTGAGTCAGGGAACCCGTTTTAGAAGATGCTTTGTAAATAAGTAGGTTGTAGTTTATTGTCAAAGAAAACGATTGAGATGGCTTTGGCTGTCCGTCCGCACTTTTTTTTTTTTTTTTTCCTGTCCGCACTCCTCCTGTCCGCCGTCAGATTTTAGAAACTACTGAGGCTAGAGGGCTGCAAATTGGTATGTTGATCATCCACCCTCCAATCATCAAACGTACCAAATTGCAGCCCTCTAGCTTCACTAGTTTTCATTTTTTAAAACCTACAGTTAGCAATGATCGCGCGTCTGGTAACGCTATAGGACAGGTCACCACCGGTACGTGGCTGAATGTTTCGTGGGCTGCAGCTTATATAGCATTATTCGCTGAGTCTTGTTTTCTTACGGATAGAATATCGTTCTCACAGATTCTGGGTAGCTTTTCCTTCATAGTTAGTTTGTTTACATCTCTTTCGTACAAATTCGTATTTTATAATTTTTTCCACTGTTCATCTGAGGTGAATTGTTTTCTCAATCGTGGAAATACTTAGACTTTTGTTTTTATTCATTTGTATATAATAACTTTCAAGACAAAGTTATTAGCTACATCTGTTATCTATGTTCCTCGTTAGACGGGTGGTTTTCGCGCTCGGCTACCTATCCGGTGGTCCGAAGTTCGATTCTCGGCGCGGCCAACGTGGAATCAGAGGAATGTATCTCTGGTGATTAAGATATACTTAACTTCTACATCCTGTTATCTTTCCCATCAATATTTTCGATGTAAATATAATCGAGTCCCACACTTATTTCAGCATCTTTGGTGTTCAGGTTTCTTAAAACTATTTGTTTTTAGTATAATTTTTATTCAACCAGATTATAGAAAGCTTCTTGTTTGCGTTCCCTGTTCCTGATTAGAAAATTCCTCTCACATTTGAAGTGTATTGAGTCATATGTTTCCTTCTCGATGGGACTGAATCAAATGCATTATGTCAGATCAGTAACACTGCTCTTGTGTCTCAACTATCGTTTAATGGCTGAGGGTTCAAAGGTCACCTACGAATAAAGGTTCAAAGGTCACATTAGAGTAAAGGTTCAAGGTCACATGGGAATAAAGGTTCAAAGGCCATAGGTACAAGTAAAGGCTCAAAGGTCACATATGAGTAAATGTTCAAAGGTCACTTTAGAGGTTTCAAAGGTCACATTTTCGAGTAAAGGTTCAAAGGTCACTTTCGAGTGAAGGTTCAAAGGTCACTTTCGAGTAAATGTTCAAAGGTCACTGTCGAGTAAAGGTTCAAAGGTCACTTTCGAGTTAAGGTTCAAGGTCACATGCGAATAAAGGTTCAAAGGCCACAGGTACAAGTAAAGGCTCAAAGGTCACGTATGAGTAAATGTTCAAAGGTCACTTTCGAGGAGGTTTCAAAGGTCACATTACGAGTAAAGGTTCAAAGGTCACATACGAGTAAAGGTTCAATGGTCACATTTTCGAGTAAAGGTTCAAAGGCCACATACATACAAGTAAAGGTTCAAAGGCCACATATATACTAATGAAGGTTCAAAGGTTCACCTACGAGTAACTGTTCAACTGTCACATACGAGTAAAGGTTCAAAAGTTCACCAAAGAGCAGCAGAGGCAACAATGTCCCCAAGATCTAATATACCTACATACATACCTAAGCAGTGCTCAACCTACCCTTCCACCAAAGTAGGACCTAGGGCAACAGGGAAATGGCTACTGATGACTCATCTGGTAGACCTCCTGGCTTCTTAAAACACCTCATTCCTAGCCCATAGAGACCCTAAGATCGTGTCCAAAATGAAAAATTTATGAAACCATGCAGAACTCGGGACCACTACAGTGGAAAAAGTTAAGTATATCTTAGTTTTACCTGACCACTGAGCTGACTAACAGCTCTCCTAGGGCTGGCCCGAAGGATTAGATATTTTTACGTAGCTAGGAACCAATTGGTCACCTAGCAACGGGACCTACAGCTTATTGTGGGATCCGAACCACATTATATCGAGAAATGAATTTCTATCACCAGAAATAAATTTCTCTGATTCCACGTTGGTAGATCCGGGAATCGAACTTCGGACCACCGGATTGGCAGCCGAGCGCGAAAACCACTCGTCCAGCGAGGAACTACCACTACAGTGGAAAATCACGTTCGATGACGCTTAGCTGTCACGAGTTCAGAATCGTCTCAAAGCAGCTTCGTGAAATTGTTACTTGGTATAAAGTGACAGAGGAATCTAAAACTTACTTAAGAGTAGCAGGGAAGGTGGAGGCTAGGATTCTGTTCGAGAAAGCAAGACATGATGGAAGAATTGGTAGGCGACGAACTGTTTGGTTTTAGACGCGGAAGATGGTGCTCAGATCAATTATTATTTTTACGAAATAGTCTGTATAAAAACTGAAAATATAGGGTAAAGTGTAGATCTAGAGAAAGCTCATGATAGTGATAAAGAGGCAAAGCAAATGACACTGAATGCGTATCGTATAGAATATAAGTAGTTTACAGGAATTAAAAAGTTTAGACTGGATGCGAAGTTTGTTAGAATATGTAGGTGGTAGAGTGACTATTATTATTATTATTATTATTATTATTATTATTATTATTATTATTATTATTATTATTATTATCGAATAGGGTTCCCTTCTGAATAATGATAATAATAATAATACTTTATTGATAGCTACCTCAGCAGCGTTACGCTTGTAGAGATTCTTCTCTATTTTTCGAATAGCAATCGAAAAATAGAGAAGAATATCTACGAGCGTAATGCTGCTGAGGTAGCCATCACTTTGAATAAAGTATACTTGAGAGACGGTCTGCTTCCTAAATAATAATAACAATAATATCATCGATTCAGTCTTAGGGATCTGCAGTAACGCGCAAGGCTTAATGGAATAAACATCGGGTCTGCAGACTAAGCGAGGCGTTGTTGATCTGGTATGTCTGTGTTTGAACCTTGCACTGGAATCCAGTATCTCTTTCGCTAAAAATAATTGTTGATGTCTCGTGCCTCTGACCTCATATTATTTTCTCAGTGATGTCGTGTATTTTTCATTGTTTTTGTGTATTCGACGTATTTAAATTTTTTTTCTGTTTCTTGTATTCGACTTACTTTAGTGTGTGTATTTTTAACTGTTTCGGGCATCCGACTTATTTTAGTGTGTATTTTTCACTGTTTCGGGTATTCGACTTTTATTAGTGCGTGTTTTTTAACGGTTTTGTGTATTCGACTTATTTTAGAGTGTTTTTTCCACTGTTTTGTGTATTTGAATTATTTTAGCGTGTTCTTTCACTTTTGTGTATTCGACTTATTATAATGTGTATTAAAATTTTTTATGTTTTGTGTATTCAACTTATTATGGAGTGTATATTTTTCACTGCTTTGTGTACTCGACTTATTTCGTTGTGTATTTTTCAGTGTTTTGTTTATTCGACTTATTTCAGTATGTGTTTTTCAGTGTTTGTTTATTCGACTTATTTCATTATGTGTTTTTCAATGTTGTGTTTTATTTCGGACTTATTTTGGTGTGTTTATTTTTCAGTGCGAAATTCCTTGTTGAGTACTGGTAAATCCAGTATTAGCGATGGGAACGATATTGCTAACTCTGGCTTCAATATTATCCACCAGTCAGTAAAGTAAGGGGATGTGAATAATAATAATAATAATAATAATAATAATAATAATAATAATAATTATTATTATTATTATTATTATTATTATTATTATTATTATTATTATTATTATTATTTTATTTTTTTTATTATTTTTTTTTTTTGCTCTATCACAGTCCTCCAATTCGACTGGGTGGTATTTACAGTGTGGGGCTCCGGGTTGCATCCTGCCTCCTTAGGAGTCCACAACTTTTCTTACTATGTGTGCCGTTTCTAGGATCACACTCTTCTGCATGAGTCCTGGAGCTACTTCAGCATCTAGTTTTTCTAGATTCCTTTTCAGGGATCTTGGGATCGTGCCTAGTGCTCCTATGATTATGGGTACAATTTCCACTGGCATATCCCATATCCTTCTTATTTCTATTTTCAGATCTTGATACTTATCCATTTTTTCCCTCTCTTTTCTCTTCACTCTGGTGCCCCATGGTATTGCGACATCAATGAGTGATACTTTCTTTTTGACTTTGTCAATCAACGTCACGTCTGGTCTATTTGCACGTATCACCCTATCTGTTCTGATACCATAGTCCCAGAGGATCTTTGCCTGATCGTTTTCTATCACTCCCTCAGGTTGGTGCTCGTACCACTTATTACTGCAAGGTAGCTGATGTTTCTTGCACAGGCTCCAGTGGAGGGCTTTTGCCACTGAATCATGCCTCTTTTTGTACTGGTTCTGTGCAAGTGCCGGGCATTCGCTTGCTATGTGGTTTATGGTTTCATTTTTCGTATTGCACTTCCTGCATATGGGAGAGATGTTATTTAGTCTATCGTTCTTTGAACATATCTGGTTCTTAGGGCCTGATCTTGTGCCGCTGTTATCATTCCTTCAGTTTCCTTCTGTAGCTCTCCCCTCTGTAGCCATTGCCATATGTCATCGCTGGCTAGTTCTTTAGTCTGTCTCATGTATTGTCCGTGCATTGGTTTGTTGTGCCAGTCCTCTGTTCCGTTTGTCATTCTCCTGTCTCTGTATATTTCTGGGTCTTCGTCTACTTTTATTAGTCCTTCTTCCCATGCACTCTTTAGCCACTCGTCTTCACTGGTTTTTAGATATTGCCCCAGTGCTCTGTTTTCGATGTTAACGCAGTCCTCTATACTTAGTAGTCCTCTCCCTCCTTCCTTTCGTGTTATGTATAGTCTGTCCGTATTTGCTCTTGGGTGTAGTGCTTTGTGTATTGTCATTTGTTTCCTGGTTTTCTGATCTATGCTGCGGAGTTCTGCCTTCGTCCATTCCACTATTCCTGCGCTGTATCTGATTACTGGCACTGGCCATGTGTTTATGGCTTTTATCATATTTCCGGCGTTGAGTTTTGACTTGAGTATCGCCTTGAGTCTCTGCATATATTCTTTCCTGATCGTGTCCTTCATCTCTTGGTGTTTTATATCCCCTCCTTCCATTATTCCCAGGTATTTGTATCCAGTCTCATCTATGTGTTTGATGTTGCTCCCATCTGGTAGCTTTACCCCTTCAGTTCTCGTTACTTTGCCTTTTTGTATGTTGACTACGGCGCATTTTTCTATTCCAAACTCCATCCTGATGTCCCCAGATACAATCCTTACAGTCTGGATTAGGGTATCTATTTCCTTGATGCTCTTACCATACAGCTTGTGTTGGTCCATGAACATCAGATGGTTGATTCTGTTGTTTGTTATTATTGATTATTATTATTATTTTTTTTTTTTTTTTTTTTTTTTTTTTTTTTTTTTTTTTTTTTTTTTTTTTTTTTTTTTTTTTTGCTCTATCACAGTCCTCCAATTCGACTGGGCGGTATTTATAGTGTGGGGTTCCGGGTTGCATCCCTGCCTCCTTAGGAAGGTCCATCACTTTTCTTACTATGTGTGCCGTTTCTAGGATCACACTCTTCTGCATGAGGCCCCGGAGCTACTTCAGCCTCTAGTTTTTCCAGATTCCTTTTCAGGGATCTTGGGATCGTGCCTAGTGCTCCTATGATTATGGTACGATTTCCACTGGCATATCCCATATCCTTCTTATTTCTATTTTCAGATCTTGATACTTATCCATTTTTTCTCTCTCTTCTCTTCAACTCTGGTGTCCCATGGTATTGCGGCATCAATGAGTGATACTTTCTTCTTGACTTTGTCAATCAACGTCACGTCTGGTCTGTTTGCACGTATCACCCTATCCGTTCTGATACCATAGTCCCAGAGGATCTTTGCCTGATCGTTTTCTATCACTCCCTCAGGTTGGTGCTCGTACCACTTATTACTGCAAGGTAGCTGATGTTTCTTGCACAGGCTCCAGTGGAGGGCTTTTGCCACTGAATCATGCCTCTTTTTGTATGGTTCTGTGCAAGTGCCGGGCATTCACTTGCTATGTGGTTTATGGTTTCATTTTTCGTATTGCACTTCCTACATATGGGAGAGATGTTATTTCCGTCTATCATACTTTGAACATATCTGGTTCTTATGGCCTGATCTTGTGCCGCTGTTATCATTCCTTCAGTTTCCTTCTTTAGCTCTCCCCTCTGTAGCCATTGCCAATTGTCATCGCTGGCTAGTTCTTTAGTCTGTCTCATGTATTGTCCGTGCATTGGTTTGTTGTGCCAGTCCTCTGTTCTTTCTGTCTTTCTCCTGTCTCTGTATATTTCTGGGTCTTCGTCTACTTTTATTAGTCCTTCTTCATGCACTCTTTAGCCACTCGTCTTCACTGGTTTTTCAGATATTGCCCCAGTGCTCTGTTTTCGATGTTGACGCAGTCCTCTATACTTAGTAGTCCTCTCCCTCCTTCCTTTCGTGTTATGTATAGTCTGTCCGTATTTGCTCTTGGGTGTAGTGCTTTGTGTATTGTCATTTGTTTCCTGGTTTTTCTGATGCTATGCTGCGGAGTTCTGCCTTCGTCCATTCCACTATTCCTGCGCTGTATCTGATTACTGGCACTGCCCATGTGTTTATGGCTTTTATCATATTTCCGGCGTTGAGTTTTGACTTGAGTATCGCCTTGAGTCTCTGCATATATTCTTTCCTGATCGTGTCCTTCATCTCTTGGTGTTTTATATCTCCTCCTTCCATTATTCCCAGGTATTGTATCCTGTCTCATCTATGTGTTTGATGTTGCTCCCATCTGGTAGCTTTATCCCTTCAGTTCTCGTTACTTTGCCTTTTTGTATGTTGACTAAGGCGCATTTTTTTTTTCTATTCCAAACTCCATCCTGATGTCTCCAGATACAATCCTTACAGTCTGGATTAGGGTATCTATTTCCTTGATGCTCTTACCATACAGCTTGATGTCGTCCATGAACATCAGATGGTTGATTTTGTTGCCTCTTTTCTTGAGTTGGTACCCGGCATCCATCTTCTGTAGTACTTTTGTCATGGGAATCATGGCTACTACGAAGAGTAGTGGGGACAGTGAGTCGCCCTGGAAGATCCCTCTCCTGATAATTAACCTCTGCTATTCTTTTCCAGAGCTTGTAAGTATTATTCCAGTTGCGCATTTGTATTTTTGAGGAAGCTGATGGTATTTTGTTCTGCCCCATATATTTTCAGGCATTCTATTAGCCATGTGTGTGGTATCATGTCGAAGGCTTTCTTATAGTCTATCCATGCCATGCTTAGGTTGGTTTTCCTTCTCCTACTGTTCTTCATTACCATTTTGTCTATCAGGAGCTGGTCTTTTGTGCCCCTACACTTCCTTCTGCAGCCTTTCTGTTGGTGGGGGATGGTGTTTTTGTCTCCTCTAGGTAGTTGTATAGCCTTTCACTGATGATACCTGTTAGTAACTTCCACATTATTGGTAGGCAGGTTGATAGGCCTGTAGTTACTGGCTATATTTCCCTTACTCTTGTCTTTTTGTACTAAGGATGTTCTTCCTGTGGTCATCCATTTGGGTGCTTGGTGATTTGAGATACAATGCTGGAGTTGTTCTGCTATTCGTGGGTGTAGGGCTTGAAGTTTTTGAGCCAGTATCCATGGACTTCATCAGGACCTGGGGCTTTTCCAGTTTGGCATTTTCTTTAGTTGGTGTCTGACTGTGTCTGTCGTGATGTCTGTGAATCTTTGTTTTATTCTCCCTGTTTCTTCTTCCTTGACTTCCTGGAGCCATGTTGCATGTTTGTTGTGTGATACCGGATTGCTCCATATGTTTTCCCCGAGTCTCTTACTTGATTCGGCTTCAGGAATTTCTGGGTGGTTGTCTTCCCCTCTTAGTTGGCTGTATAGTCTTTTCTGGTTGGTTCCGAATAGTTTGTTCTGTTGGTATCCCTTATTCCTGTTCATGTACCGTTGGATCTTGTGTGCTTTGGCCTTAAGCCTCTGTTTTACATCTTCTATTGTGTTGTTTAGTCCCCTCTCTTGTACTTTGTATTTCTCGTTGAGTTCCTCCCTTGTTTTCTTGCTTCTAGTCTTTTTCTGCCATCTCTTTCAGTTTACTCAAGTCCAGATCTCAATCACCATGATTTGCTTTTCCAGGCGCCTTTTCCAAGGAGGTTGCTGTTTTGGTTTCTGTTGGGTTGGTTGTGACGGTGGTGTTGGTGTTCGAATCCCCATCAGTTCTGCTACTAATCTTGCTCCTGCATATGTCAAGTTATTTGTTTCTGTGATACTGGTGGTGTGTATTAGGCCCATTATTTCATTGACCTCACTTGTTTTCTCCCTTAATTTCTTTGGGTGGGTTGTAGGCCTTTTCTAATGGAGGGGATCTTTGTTCTCTCTGTATCTGGCTCCATCCATTGTCTAATCTTTTCTACCCATTCCGTCCTCTCTGTTACTTCGTCGGTGTTTCTTCGTGTGTCGTTGTTTGATACCTCATCCTCCCTGTCGTCTTCTGTGGCATCGTCTCTCAGTTCGTCTTCGTGTAATTCGTTGTCGTGTGACATTTCCCTTTCCAGTTCTTCTCTTTCTGTTGGGGAGAGCCAGTTCTTTTTCTTTATGTTCCTTACTTGGTCTGCCAGCCTCTGCTCTGTTTGGGGGATGTTATTCCCTCTCATTCCAGATGTTGACCAATCTTCTTCTATATCCTCTCTCCGTCGGGTTGCTTCTGATGTAGCATCTCCATATTTCCTTATTTTCTTCTCTTGTCCATTTCTTCCTTTTTGCCTCTGTAGCTCCAATCTCAGGCTGTTCATTACTGTCGTTGTGGTGATCAGTTGCTGGATGACGACCTCCAAGTACCTGACCGTCTTCCCCCTACAATTGGGTTGAATACCTGGTTGCCGGACGAAGCTCCTCTGTTGCCAGAGGTTCCCATTTACGTCGTTGTCGTTTATTCCATCATTTCTTTCCATCATTGCTGAGTTTTGCTATTTAACCCATAGCTTGACCCTCCACCCCATCAGGGATAGGTACTCATTTACAGCTGAGTAGACTGAGGAAATTATGGTAAAGATCCTTTCCCAAGGAATCAACGCCGAGGAGAGCGGTCACCCATCCAACGACTGACCAGCCCCAATGTTGCTTAACTTGACTTAAGTCTATTGACGACCTAACCCACTCCTCCACGGCGCACATTTTATTATTATTATTATTATTATTATTATTATTATTATGATTATTATTATTATTTATTATTATTATATATTATATTTTATTATTATTAAAAATGCTTGCTGCTTCAGCACTTTTATAACTCTTGTAGAGAGTCTTCTCTAAAAAAGATTAATAGTGCTGAAGCAGCAACCATCTTAACCAAAAAATGTCTACGAGAGGGTCTCCTTCTTAAATAATAATAATAATAATTATTATTATTTTCCAATATATGTACTTATATATAGTTAAGGGCCATACAAAACTCTGGATTTATTTCTCTATTTCAAAAAGACTCATGCTGCTAAGAATATTATTATTATTATTATTATTATTATTATTATTAATCAAGCTTCCAAATAATACAGTGTTCAGTAGAAATAATAATAATACTAATAATAATAATAATAATTTGATGCACTAAAATGGCGAAAAAATTCAGCGTTGTATGTAAATGCAAATATATATCAGAAATATACAAACGTTTGTTACAAGTGAAGCGAAGTCTTTTCTGGAAACTCGCTCATTTCTGGCGGCTTGGCACATCCCGGCCCGACCCGGCCAATCCCGGCCCGTCCCAGCACATCCCGCCCCAACTCTGCCCGACCCGGCACATCCTGGCCCGACGCAGCACATCCCTGCCCGACCCAGCACATCCTGGCCCAACCCAGCACATCCCAGCCCGACCCGGCACATCCCGGACCGACCCAGCACATCCCGGCCCAACCCAGCGCATCCCAGCCCGACCCGGCACATCCTGGCCCAACCCAGCACATCCCAGCCCGACCCGGCACATCCTGGCCTGACCCAGCACATCCCGTCCTGACCCTGCCCAACCCGGCACATCTCGTCCCGACCCTGCCTGACCCGGCATATCCTGGCCTGACCCGGCCCGGCCCTAATGCTATTCAAATACTAATAACTCTAGAAGTATTGAAGATTAAAGAAAAATTCTTTCGGCAGATAAAACCTTATATCTTTAAATTTCATCCCATATTAGATTTATTTTTGAAATATCATAAATTCATATTTAAATGGTTTTAATTATTGCATTATAATCTCAAAATTGATGGTTTCAGCACCAAATTCGATAGTTTTCTCGAATACCAGGCTTAGTTAAACTATATCTTTTCACTTTACACTATAAAGAATCATCTCCCATTGTATTGTTTGCCATATTATTAGCAGTTTCATAGTAGTACCTCGTTGGACGAGCGGTTTACGTGTTCGCTTACAGATTCAGTAGTCCAGTTCGATTCCCCACTCTGCCAACGAGGAATAAAAGGAATTCATTTCTGTTGATTAGAAATTCATTTCTCGATATAATATGGTTCGGATCCCACAATAAGCTGTAGGTTCCGTTGCTAGGTAACCAATTGGTTCCTAGCCACGTAAAAAAATATCTAATCCTTTGGGTCAGCTGTAGGAGAGCTGTTAAGCAGCTTAGTCGTCTGGTTAAATATAAGATTTACTTAACTTTAGCAGTTTGATGTTTGAAGACTATTTAAAATGCAGTGAAACGATAACGTTTATGTAGCAGAGAGAGAGAGATGAGAGAGCGAGAGCGAGAGAGAGAGAGAGAGAGAGAGAGAGAGAGAGTTCCGAGTTATCACCTTTATGGCGTCCTACTGGTGTTTGCATGTGTGTATATATATATATATATATATATATATATATATATATATATATATATATATATATATATATATATATATATATATATATATATCACCCCTTTCTGCGGACGAATGTTCAACTACCTACTGACCATTTCAAGCCCTGCTTTGCATAGGTTTTCTTAAATATCTTTTTAAATATCAACTGGATCTTCCTGAAAATTTGGCACAACATGTTTCACACCTTCCGCTAATATATGGCAATATAATTAAGTACCCTGAATTAATAATTAAGGCACTTTACTTAGAAAATTTTCAATTTCCTCAGTATTAGTTGTAAATATACGAACACCTGTCGTTGGCTTAGCCAAAGAGTTAGGAAAGAAGCCCCGCCCACTCCTCTCTTTTCTTACTCTGTCTGATGCTTATGAATGAATAGTGTACTACCATATGTTTTTTTTTTTTACGTTTTAAGATGTACACGAACTACCATTTATTACTGATGACTTTTCATAAAGCCATTTGTAAGTTTTTATTTACCATGTACCCTTCTTATCTATTTACATGAGAATGGTGTGGTAGTGGCAACTTTAGATTATTATTGGAGATATGAATATGGAAGGAAAACACAGATCATAGTTTATTTAAAAGTAAGATCACTATATACATTATTTTATTATGTATACCCAATAAAGTATGTACAAAATATACAGAAATTTTACAGATTTTGAAGTAAAGTTTTGCAGTAACCAGGAAAACAGCATAGGAAAACAAAATAAAAAACTGATTGATATATAT
Source organism: Macrobrachium nipponense (assembly GCF_015104395.2). Lineage (NCBI taxonomy): Eukaryota > Metazoa > Arthropoda > Malacostraca > Decapoda > Palaemonidae > Macrobrachium > Macrobrachium nipponense. The sequence continues at coordinate 48,364,277 of NC_061104.1, read as the reverse complement.
ATATCAAAACTTATTAATTACAGGACTATATATACACACGTATAAGGATATTTCAGCTCACTCCCCATCACTGTCTATAAACAGATCGTTGGACAGCTCCTTCCCACACCTGTTTTGTGACAGCAAGGCTTGCTTCCTCCAATCTGGCCTTGAGGTCTGTCCCGGTGAAATGCCGTAACGATGAACGTACATATACTCGTAGCTTCATATGCGCCCATACCTGCTCGATGGCATTGAGTTCAGGATGGGCGGGTGGAAGCCGGACGACAATATAAACACACCTGAACAGCTTGTAACTACTGCCCCTCTAATTTTCAGCGGGAATATTTTCCATTATATATATATATACTCTAAATAAACCTTAGAGATCATAATAATCTCCCAAAATAATGAAACACAAATAAACTTTATTGTATAAACTAATTTGTATACATAAAACAATAATCCATAACGTAATTTAAAAATGTAAAACACTATACGTCATAATCGTAGTACGGTTCACTTTCATTCATATTTTGTTAACAGGAAGAGAAAGAAGTGGACGGGCTGTCTTTTCTATAGGTGTCCGAAAGTCTTAGTCAAATGCAAACAAAATTGGAAATGTTCAAGAGTAAAGTGCCATTATTAATCAATTTAGATACTTAGTTATATAGCCATACATTAGCGGAAGGTCTAAAAACAATGGTGGGCCAAAATTTCAATAAGATACAGTTGATATTTAAAAAAAGATATTTAAGAAAACCTATGCACCGCAGGCCTTGAAATGGTCAGTAACTCTGCTGTAGTAAGTTCAGGTGTGTGGCCGTCTTACGTCACTGTGCAGACCCGTTGTCCAGAAAGGGGTTGGATGGAATTCATCTTTGTGCCCGGAGACATCCATGAATTTATATGAGTGACTTTCTTTATATTTACATTTACACCACTGTGGATTTCTTCACCTCTAATATAGTAATAATAATAATAATAATAATAATGGAGAAACAAATCCACAGTTATGTAAATGTACATATATTTAAATTTAAAACTGCAAGGATAGCTTTCGGGAATCTGTTCTGTTCCCCTTATCAATCTGACATGTTGATATAGGCTATCCTTGCAGTTTTAAATTTAAATTAATGTACATTTACATAACTGTGGATTTGTTTCTCCATTTGAAGTCTCGTGCTACTTTGAGGATTTTCAATAATAATAATAATAATAATAATAATAATAATAATAATAATAATAATAATAATAATAATAATTCAGAAGAGGAAGAGGCGGCCATTCCGACGAAGGAGTGGTTAACGAAACTGGACCTGAAAGTTCGTTCAAAGGAGAGAGGGACGAAATTAGCGTCAAGTCATTCCCAGGAATTACTTTGTACTGTACATCAAGCCCGACTTTAACCGAAGGCTGTGAATTACTAGTATACACATGCTTGCAGGCGCGTTCCGAAGTTTGCTTGCGTTGCTTTTAAGCTTCGCCTTCTTCGTTAGTCGTGACGGCTCGTTGGGTTGCTCTGTATTTACGTTAAATGTCGTTGTTGTCACAGGACCTTTTATAAAACTCCTGCTGGCTTCTCTGTGAGCAAGAGCCCGTGGTGTGGCATAAAGCCAGTTAAATCTTCAACACATTTTAAAAGTTTACCCCCTGATCTTCTCCCGGTTGTGGGGTTGGGGGGTGGGGTTAGTGCCATCAGTGCACCTCACTCTGTGCACTGTAGGCGTTACTTTAATAAAATTCTTTTGCAGTGTCCCCTTCGGTCCCTAGCTGCAACCCCCTTTCATTCCTTTTACCGTAACTCCGTTCATAGTCTCTTTCTTCCATCTTGCTTTCCTCAACCCTTTCCTAATAATTGATTCTTAGTGCAATTGCTTTGAGGTTTTCCTTCTGTTACACCTTTCAAACCTCCTTGATTCTCATGTTCCTTTTCAGCGCTGAATGACCTCATTGGTCCAAGCGCTTGGCCTTTGACCTTTAACGTCCATGTACTAGGCACGTATCTAAATGTCAGGGTGTTTTTTTTTTTTTTTTTTTTTTTGCTGTAAAAGCCGATGTGACAGAATTATCATATTACTTTTGATTTCCAAAATATCGGCATATGATTAGCTCGTAAATCAATGATGCAACGCAAAATTTACGATTTATGGCTGACGAAGGTTCTTTTGTTTTATATAATTTATATTATTATTATTCAGAACATGAAGCCTATTCATATGGAACAAGCCACCAAAGGGGCCATTGACTCGAAATTCAAGCTCCCAGGGAATATGGCGTTCATTAAAAATAAGTAACACAAGTTAATGGGAAATGCAGAAAGAGCGCCTCAGTGGCGTAATCGGTATGGTCTTGGCCTGCCACCTCGGTGGCCGCGAGTTCGATTCTCTGGCATCCCACTGAGGGTTTAGAGATGTGTATTTCTTGTGATAGAAGTTCACTCTCGACGTGGTTCTGAAGTCACGTAAAGCCGTTGGTCCCGTTGCTGAATAACCACTGGTTCCATGCAACGTCAAAACACCATGCAAACAAACAATAAATAGATAAAAATGTAAGTAAAATATTAAAATACAAGTTGCATTGTATTAGGGTAGCAATGCATTGCATCTTCGCTTGATTTTCTGCCGGGGTTTAGAATTCACTTCATGCTCATGTTTTTCCCATCTAAAAAGACCAGTTCTCTCTCACCTTCGTCGTTAAATTCCAGTGTTCTCTACCCCCCCTTTTTTTTCTCTCACCACACGCGCGTTAAATAAATATATTTGGTTTTGCGCGCCATTACCCTTCGAATGAAAAGAAAAAATTTCAACCAATCGGCAGTTAGCAGAGGACAACAGGGAAATGCCAGGCGCATTTATGCTTCTTAATAAACGTTAATAGTCTTGTTTTGCAGTTGAGTCGACGTTCTTGCAAACTCATGTTGCACTGAAGAACGTTTCTTCTTGCATTTATGCACTCTTGTACATAATCATTTTTGTTTAGTGATTCATGTTTGCTAGCGTGTGTCAAGTTCCCCTTCCCATACGTTTCTACATGTTTGTGCATAATCATTTTAGTTTAGTTATACGTGTTTTCTAGCATATGTATGGTTTTCCACTACATTTATGCATGTTTGTACATATTCATTTTTGTTTAATGATTCATGTTTGCTGGCGTGTGTCACGTTCCCCACCCCCCCCCCCCCCCCCCTTACATATATACATGTTTGTGCATAATCATTTTCGTTTAGTAATGCATGTTTGCTAGCATATGTATAATCACCTTACATTTAACACAGTAATTAACTACAGGCTTGCAAATACTTTTCTGCAATATGACTTTACTTAGCCACTTACACGAGAAGCTTTGTTGACAGGCTTACTCACGTGTATGAATTCCATGTTTGGATTGTACATGAAGGGATGAAATTGCACTCATTGACATTCCGATACTCTTGCATTTTTATCAACACATACTGGCGTACGCGCTCGTAGTGCTTCTTTGATTTTATTATTATTATTATTATTATTATTATTATTATTATTATTATTATTATTATTATTATTATTATTATTATTATTATTATTATTATTATTATTTATTATTTTTATTATTATATGATTATTATTATTATTATTATTATTATTTGTCTTTTTTGTTTATCACATTCATC